>NW_027456583.1:0-16022 GCF_040206685.1 Ascaphus truei | reverse complement strand
CCCTGAAGTTCTTGGAGTAGGCGGACCAACGAACGGTCCAGATGACCTCGCCATTGGAGCACACCTCTTCTGCAGACAAGGATGAGTAATGAACTAATAATGATTACACACAATGTCAAAGGGTTTAACAGCCCGGTTAAACGTAGAATCGCATTTAAAGAATATAGCCGCCTGAAAGCCGATATACTTTTTCTACAAGAAACCCACTTTTCACACTCCAATCACCCGAAATATCTAGACAAAAATTACAGAACTTTTTACCTGGCCTCTAACAAGGCAAAGAAAAGAGGAGTGGCTATCTTAGTACACAATAAACTGGCGTTAGATATAAATAAACAATATACGGACCCGGAAGGTCGTTATATCATCCTTACGGGGATGATACAGAGTCAACCTCTGACATTGGTGTCAGTCTACGCCCCATGCGAGACGAGCGCTACATTCTTTACACAGTTCTTTAATAAACTACACACTGTCGCAAAGGGACATATCTTCATAGCAGGCGACCTTAACCGCACACTAGACTCTGACCTGGACAGATGTACGAGACCTAACCTATCCCACAAACAGGACGTACTAACCATACATAAGGGTATGCAAGATTGTCAGCTAATTGATATCTGGCGGGAACAACATCCTAATGCACGGGAATATACCTTTTACTCCCACCCACACAATCGCTACAGTCGGATAGATTACCTCCTGGTGTCCAATAGAGTGGTCCCAGTGGTAGGGCACACGCAGATACATGGAATCTCGTGGTCCGACCATGCACCGGTAGAGCTGCGGTGCACATTAGACGCCTTAGACAGACCGGGAGCAAACTGGAAGCTCAACGAACTCCTCCTTAAATGCCCCGTAACTGCAAAAGAGATTGGTGAGCGAATCCAAGAATATTTTAAGGACAACAAAGGCAGTGTGTCGGCTCAATCCACGCTCTGGGAGGCTCATAAGGCTACCATGAGAGGGGTGTTGATGACCATAGCAGGAAAAAGAAAGAGAGCAAAAGAGGCGAGAGTAAAAGAGCTACGTGAGAAATTGGCACATCTCACTGCTCAACACAAAACGCACAAGGATAATTTGGTTTGGAAAGAACTGAGCGACACTAAAATTAAACTTAACCTGGTCCTGACCTCTCAGGCCGAGAAGGAGTTGGCATGGTCAAAGCGCAGATTCTATGAGAAAGCCAACAAGCCAGATACCTTATTAGCCAATAAGCTCCGAAACAAGCTTCCAAATTACCGTATAGCATCCATCAAATCTCAGGGGGGGGACCTTACCTCCGATCCTCGACAAATAGTGGAGGTGTTTAAGAATTATTACGCCACATTATACGACGGTGATAAGGTCAGCCACACACAAAAGACCGCAGCAACTTTGAACAAATTCCTAAAAGAGGCAAATCTGCCTACCTTGAGCAGGGAGGATAGGGAGGCACTCCAGGGCGACTTCACCCTTGAGGAAGTAACAGAGGTAATGAAGTCCCTTAAACCCGCTAAAGCCCCTGGTCCAGACGGATTTTCAAATTTATATTATAAGAAATTTGTCAAGATTCTGGCTCCCCACTTGTTGTCCCTATTTAACGGGATTCTAGCAGGAGAGCCCCTCCCGGCACAGATGCTCCAGGCGTCTATCTCTGTGATCCACAAACCCGGTAAGGACCCGGCAGACGTCAAGAGCTACCGGCCAATATCCCTGATCAATTCAGACACTAAAATCTTCTCAAAATTGTTAGCTAACAGGGTGGGCATTGTCCTTCCGGGGTTGATTCACCCGGATCAAGTAGGCTTTATTGAGGGCAGGCAGGCGGCAGACAATACTAGGCGGATTGTAGATTTGATTGATTTGGCAAAAAATAAAAATATTCCGTCTATGTTGTTGAGTCTGGACGCCGAAAAGGCCTTTGATAGGATTGACTGGCCCTTCCTCAGGGAGACGCTGGGGGCGTTTGGGTTCGGGGGGCGCCTTCTAGAGGCAATACTAGCCCTTTACAATGGTCCCACTGCAAGGGTGAGACACCAAGGATTCCCCTCGGAGATATTCAACATCCGTAGCGGGACAAGACAAGGTTGCCCACTTTCACCATTAATATTTGCCCTCTGCATAGAACCGTTAGCGGCTCAAATCAGAGCAAGCCCAGATATAACAGGGATAGATATAGGGGAGCAGCATCATAAAGTAGCGTTATACGCCGACGATGTAATCTTGACACTGTCAAAGCCCCTCACCTCCTTGCCCAACGTCTTTGCGATCTTGGGAACTTTCAGCTTGGTGTCGGGGTTTAAAATTAACCAGGCCAAGTCGGAAGCGCTTAACATCAATCTACCCAAGCCGGTCGAAAAATTGATAGAGCTCAACTTCAATTTTAAATGGCAACCCTCCGCTATCAAATATTTAGGGGTGTATATCACAAAGGACTACAACACACTATATAAAGCAAATTTCCCCAGAATAATGAAGAAACTGAAGGAAGATCTCAGGGTTTGGGCGGGTTATGGCATATCGTGGTTTGGGCGGATCAACAGTGTCAAAATGAACCTGCTGCCTAAACTACTATATCTGTTTCAAGCCCTCCCAATACCTCTTGTTAGGACTGAGGTCCTCACGCTGCAGGCTCGCATTATTCAATTTATTTGGAATAAAAAAAGCCCACGAATTGCGAAAAGCATACTGACAAAACCAGTAACAAGAGGAGGGTTAGCGGTACCTTGCTTGTTGGCATACCACAAGGCGGCACAACTATGCCAAATTGTCCAGTGGCACTCGAACCCAGCAAATAGAAGATGGGTGGCCCTAGAAACAGAATGCTGTGCGCCAGTAAAACTGCACGATCTGATTTGGCTTCCAAAACAGTGTAAGAAATCATTAGGGATGCCACTCTGCGCAATTGCGAACTCGCTAGCGGTCTGGGAGTCATCTAAATTTAAAGCTAAATTGACCACACATCAGTCGTTGATGACCCCCCTGGTGGGAAATCCGGATTTTGCTCCAGGGCTGTTAGGTGACAAATTTGTAAAATGGACGCAAGCGGGGTACTTACGATTAAAGGACCTGGAAGGACGTAAATATATCAAGACGTTCGATATGATTAAGGATGAGAAAAAGCTACCCAACACAGAATTATTTAGATTCCTCCAGGTTAGGGCTTTCTATAATAAATTCCCGGTTCGCCCAGCACGAACCAATTTCGAACAGCTGTGTTCCAGAGAGACGGACACAAGAGGACTAACTTCTCGGATGTACAGGGAGGTAGTCTGTCCGAAGACTTCCGACGCCCCCCGACTGAAATACATGCGACATTGGGAGACAGATTTAGGGGAGACACTAGAGGACGAGGAATGGGATCAGATATTACAGGCAGCTGCCAAAAGCTCAATTTGTGCCACGTTGAAGGAGAACGCATATAAAGTCCTAATGCGGTGGTACCATACCCCATTGAAATTATCTAAATTTATCAAGAGCTATTCCCCGCTCTGCCCAAAACAGTGTGGGGAAACGGCTGATTTAAAACATATGCTGTGGTCTTGCCCGAAAGTGGTCCCGATTTGGGAATCTATTAGAGATTGGCTAGAAAGAATCCTCAACTTGGAGATCCCCTTGGACCCGTGGCTGTTCCTCGTGGGCAGACGGCCTCAGGACGTGTCTAACGCGACACTCAAATTGGTTGCACATTTCGCAACCGCCACGAGGTGTGAGATCGCAGCAGTATGGAGACAACAGGAATTACCCACTATAGCTAAAATCAGGAACAGAATCTGGCATGTCTGCCAGATGGAACAGTTGACGAGTTGGATCAACGACTCTGGCTCCAAATTTCTAAACGTATGGGCCCCATGGCTGGCCCAAACAGACATCCCGGGGGTGGACGCCGCCACAATTTTGCATTAATATAGATAAATGCGTTCTCCTTGGACAAAGCAGACCAGACGAGATGATGACATAGCGACGGAGAACATAGAACCACCGGGATATCCACAACACACCCTAGCGTACACATAGAGCTAATAGCAGATCCTCCGCTCCGATGCAGCAGTTACAGGTGCCCCCCACCCCCACCCACCCTAATGTGTCTCACCCCAGTCTAGTTTGTCCTGTCCGTCTTAGTGATGTGGTTTACGTGTGGTTTGTTACGTCTGTCTCATGTCCTATCTACGTGTCACTGTTTTGATGACAAAATTGGGTATTCTGTAACGTATGCCAATAGGTGGTGATATTATTTATGCTCTGTAATACCTACAGTAATAAAAATGAGAGTTATAAAAAAAAAATGGTGTATAAGGGTATATATATATATATATATATATATATATATATATATATATATATATATATATATATATATATATATATATTATGCACTGTATATGAGCTGGCGATTTCTAAGTCTGTGGTTCCGAGAGGGGGTAACCAGGCTCACTAATAAAGGTCAAGCCACTTGGCTGCCAGAATGCCCTGCTTCAGCACAGACCAGAAAGGCATTGTGATAAGCGTATCCCCGGTATAGTCAGGGGTTAATGGGAGTCGTCCCCGTCCCCCCAGTACACGCCCAGAACCATGGACCCGGTACTTGTGGTTCGGACTCTCTCCAACCAGCCATAATGTTGTGAGAGTGAAATTATGTCTAAGTCCAGCTTTGGTACATTAGAAGCAACTCTGAAACTTAACCTAAGCGTTTTTCGAAGCTACTTTTTGGCTAACTTCTTATAGGAAGGTCTAGGAGCTCTGAAAATGAACGTGCGCGTCTTTCACTCTTCCCGAGGGACTTAGAAGAATTTTGTGATATTTTTTATTAAAATGGTGTATAAGGGTATATATATAAATATATTTTATGCACTGTATATGAGCTGGCGATTTCTAAGTCTGTGGTTCCGAGAGGGGGTAACCAGGCTCACTAATAAAGGTCAAGTCACTTGGCTGCCAGAATGCCCTGCTTCAGCACAGACCAGAAAGGCATTGTGATAAGCGTATCCCCGGTATAGTCAGGGGTTAATGGGAGTCGTCCCCGTCCCCCCAGTACACGCCCAGAACCATGGACCCGGTACTTGTGGTTCGGACTCTCTCCAACCAGCCATAATGTTGTGAGAGTGAAATTATGTCTAAGTCCAGCTTTGGTACATTAGAAGCAACTCTGAAACTTAACCTAAGCGTTTTTCTAAGCTACTTTTTGGCTAACTTCTTATAGGAAGGTCTAGGAGCTCTAAAAATGAACGTGCGCGTCTTTCACTCTTCCCGAGGGACTTAGAAGAATTTTGTGATATTTTTTATTAAAATGGTGTATTAGGGTATATATATAAATATATTTTATGCACTGTATATGAGCTGGAGATTTCTAAGTCTGTGGTTCCGAGAGGGGGTAACCAGGCTCACTAATAAAGGTCAAGCCACTTGGCTGCCAGAATGCCCTGCTTCAGCACAGACCAGAAAGGCATTGTGATAAGCGTATCCCCGGTATAGTCAGGGGTTAATGGGAGTCGTCCCCGTCCCCCCAGTATACGCCCAGAACCATGGACCCGGTACTTGTGGTTCGGACTGTCTCCAACCAGCCATAATGTTGTGAGAGTGAAATTATGTCTAAGTCCAGCTTTGGTACATTAGAAGAAACTCTGAAACTTAACCTAAGCGTTTTTCGAAGCTACTTTTTGGCTAACTTCTTATAGGAAGGTCTAGGAGCTCTCAAAATGAACGTGCGCGTCTTTCACTCTTCCCGAGGGACTTAGAAGAATTTTGTGATATTTTTTATTAAAATGGTGTATAAGGGTATATATATATATATATATTTTATGCACTGTATATGAGCTGGCGATTTCTAAGTTTGTGGTTCCGAGAGGGGGTAACCAGGCTCACTAATAAAGGTCAAGCCACTTGGCTGCCAGAATGCCCTGCTTCAGCACAGACCAGAAAGGCATTGTGATAAGCGTATCCCCGGTATAGTCAGGGGTTAATGGGAGTCGTCCCCGTCCCCCCAGTATACGCCCAGAACCATGGACCCGGTACTTGTGGTTCGGACTGTCTCCAACCAGCCATAATGTTGTGAGAGTGAAATTATGTCTAAGTCCAGCTTTGGTACATTAGATGCAACTCTGAAACTTAACCTAAGCGTTTTTCGAAGCTACTTTTTGGCTAACTTCTTATAGGAAGGTCTAGAAGCTCTGAAAATGAACGTGCGCGTCTTTCACTCTTCTCGAGGGACTTGGAAGAATTTTGTGATATTTTTTATTAAAATGGTGTATAAGGGTATATATATATATATATATATATATATATATATATATATATATATATATATATATATATATATATATATATATATATATATATATATTATGCACTGTATATGAGCTGGCGATTTCTAAGTCTGTGGTTCCGAGAGGGGGTAACCAGGCTCACTAATAAAGGTCAAGCCACTTGGCTGCCAGAATGCCCTGCTTCAGCACAGACCAGAAAGGCATTGTGATAAGCGTATCCCCGGTATAGTCAGGGGTTAATGGGAGTCGTCCCCGTCCCCCCAGTATACGCCCAGAACCATGGACCCGGTACTTGTGGTTCGGACTGTCTCCAACCAGCCATAATGTTGTGAGAGTGAAATTATGTCTAAGTCCAGCTTTGGTACATTAGAAGAAACTCTGAAACTTAACCTAAGCATTTTTCGAAGCTACTTTTTGGCTAACTTCTTATAGGAAGGTCTAGGAGCTCTCAAAATGAACGTGCGCGTCTTTCACTCTTCCCGAGGGACTTAGAAGAATTTTGTGATATTTT
The DNA here is from genome assembly GCF_040206685.1 of Ascaphus truei. NCBI lineage: Eukaryota > Metazoa > Chordata > Amphibia > Anura > Ascaphidae > Ascaphus > Ascaphus truei. The sequence goes on along the minus strand of NW_027456583.1, from coordinate 9,266 downwards.
TTATTAAAATGGTGTATAAGGGTATATATATATATATATATATATTTTATGCACTGTATATGAGCTGGCGATTTCTAAGTTTGTGGTTCCGAGAGGGGGTAACCAGGCTCACTAATAAAGGTCAAGCCACTTGGCTGCCAGAATGCCCTGCTTCAGCACAGACCAGAAAGTCATTGTGATAAGCGTATCCCCGGTATAGTCAGGGGTTAATGGGAGTCCCCCCCGTCCCCCCAGTATACGCCCAGAACCATGGACCCGGTACTTGTGGTTCGGACTGTCTCCAACCAGCCATAATGTTGTGAGAGTGAAATTATGTCTAAGTCCAGCTTTGGTACATTAGAAGCAACTCTGAAACTTAACCTAAGCGTTTTTCGAAGCTACTTTTTGGCTAACTTCTTATAGGAAGGTCTAGGAGCTCTGAAAATGAACGTGCGCGTCTTTCACTCTTCTCGAGGGACTTGGAAGAATTTTGTGATATTTTTTATTAAAATGGTGTATAAGGGTATATATATATATATATATATATATATATATATATATATATATATGTATATATATATATATATATATATATATTATGCACTGTATATGAGCTGGCGATTTCTAAGTCTGTGGTTCCGAGAGGGGGTAACCAGGCTCACTAATAAAGGTCAAGCCACTTGGCTGCCAGAATGCCCTGCTTCAGCACAGACCAGAAAGGCATTGTGATAAGCGTATCCCCGGTATAGTCAGGGGTTAATGGGAGTCGTCCCCGTCCCCCCAGTACACGCCCAGAACCATGGACCCGGTACTTGTGGTTCGGACTCTCTCCAACCAGCCATAATGTTGTGAGAGTGAAATTATGTCTAAGTCCAGCTTTGGTACATTAGAAGCAACTCTGAAACTTAACCTAAGCGTTTTTCGAAGCTACTTTTTGGCTAACTTCTTATAGGAAGGTCTAGGAGCTCTGAAAATGAACGTGCGCGTCTTTCACTCTTCCCGAGGGACTTAGAAGAATTTTGTGATATTTTTTATTAAAATGGTGTATAAGGGTATATATATAAATATATTTTATGCACTGTATATGAGCTGGCGATTTCTAAGTCTGTGGTTCCGAGAGGGGGTAACCAGGCTCACTAATAAAGGTCAAGTCACTTGGCTGCCAGAATGCCCTGCTTCAGCACAGACCAGAAAGGCATTGTGATAAGCGTATCCCCGGTATAGTCAGGGGTTAATGGGAGTCGTCCCCGTCCCCCCAGTACACGCCCAGAACCATGGACCCGGTACTTGTGGTTCGGACTCTCTCCAACCAGCCATAATGTTGTGAGAGTGAAATTATGTCTAAGTCCAGCTTTGGTACATTAGAAGCAACTCTGAAACTTAACCTAAGCGTTTTTCTAAGCTACTTTTTGGCTAACTTCTTATAGGAAGGTCTAGGAGCTCTAAAAATGAACGTGCGCGTCTTTCACTCTTCCCGAGGGACTTAGAAGAATTTTGTGATATTTTTTATTAAAATGGTGTATTAGGGTATATATATAAATATATTTTATGCACTGTATATGAGCTGGAGATTTCTAAGTCTGTGGTTCCGAGAGGGGGTAACCAGGCTCACTAATAAAGGTCAAGCCACTTGGCTGCCAGAATGCCCTGCTTCAGCACAGACCAGAAAGGCATTGTGATAAGCGTATCCCCGGTATAGTCAGGGGTTAATGGGAGTCGTCCCCGTCCCCCCAGTATACGCCCAGAACCATGGACCCGGTACTTGTGGTTCGGACTGTCTCCAACCAGCCATAATGTTGTGAGAGTGAAATTATGTCTAAGTCCAGCTTTGGTACATTAGAAGCAACTCTGAAACTTAACCTAAGCGTTTTTCGAAGCTACTTTTTGGCTAACTTCTCATAGGAAGGTCTAGGAGCTCTCAAAATGAATGTGCGCGTCTTTCACTCTTCCCGAGGGACTTACAAGAATTTTGTGATATTTTTTATTAAAATGGTGTATAAGGGTATATATAAAAATATATTTTATGCACTGTATATGAGCTGGCGATTTCTAAGTCTGTGGTTCCGAGAGGGGGTAACCAGGCTCACTAATAAAGGTCAAGCCACTTGGCTGCCAGAATGCCCTGCTTCAGCACAGACCAATAAGGCATTGTGATAAGCGTATCCCCGGTATAGTCAGGGGTTAATGGGAGTCGTCCCCGTCCCCCCAGTATACGCCCAGAACCATGGACCCGGTACTTGTGGTTCGGACTCTCTCCAACCAGCCATAATGTTGTGAGAGTGAAATTATGTCTAAGTCCAGCTTTGGTACATTAGAAGCAACTCTGAAACTTAACCTAAGCGTTTTTCGAAGCTACTTTTTGGCTAACTTCTTATATGAAGGTCTAGGAGCTCTGAAAATGAATGTGCGCGTCTTTCACTCTTCCCGAGGGACTTAGAAGAATTTTGTGATATTTTTTATTAAAATGGTGTATAAGGGTATATATATATATATATATATATATATATATTGTGACAAACGGCTTACTCCGGGGCTCCGCCGTCTGTCCGGGACTGTTAGAACACGGTCTTTTAGGGTAGGTTAAATGATGAGACGTCACGTACTGTTCCTTTAAACAGGCTATGCCTGGTTTATTCAGTCCCAGGCACTGAGACTGCCACAGTTTAAACAGAAAACAAAGCCAAACAAAAAGCTGCTCGTCTGAGCGATAACTTAAACTTAGATGTCCCTGACTCAGAGTTGGAAGTGGCTTGTCCACTTCCACCAACAAAATAAGTACCTTTGCAGTCTTTAGACAAACTAACAGAATGAATGAAGCGATTTGGGAAAGAGGCTTTCTCACCCCTCTGCAGTTCAGCAGCCTTCCAGGCTCTTGGGCGGGGCCCAGAGGAAACAGGAAACAGGTCTTATATACCTGAACTCTAATCAGCATGACAGGTGACAGAAAACAGGCAGCAGACAAACTGTGGAATGGAGTGCCTGTTCCACGAGGCTGCCCTGTTCAGCTTAGACAGGACAGAAACTGTTCAGTATCCTGGGAGCCCTGTATATGGAGTTTATTACCAACCCCTGGTTTCTGTCACATATCCTCCCCCCCAGCTCAGACCTCGAGGGGTGAGCGACCATGGATATTAGGGAGTGCATCCTTGACAACCCGTCGGCATTGCCATGTTTGTGCCCCGACCTGTGTTCCACAGAAAATTTAAAGGGCTGTAAGCTTAGGAACCACCTGGTCACCCTAGCGTTCTTCTCCCTATTTTGACACATCCAGGTAAGGGGTGCATGATCTGTGACCAATCGGAACTTTCTCCCCAACAGATAATACTTGAGTGTCTCTACAGCCCACTTTATTGCGAGACACTCTTTCTCGACTATGGAGTAATTTTTCTCCTGGGGATTTAGTTTCCTACTTAAATAAAGGATGGGGTGCTCCTCCCCTTGAGACTCCTGGGAGAGTACCGCCCCCAGCCCTACCTCAGATGCGTCGGTTTGGACTACGAACTCTTTGGAGAAGTCAGGTGTGACCAACACTGGTTGGGCACAGAGAGCTTCTTTCAGGCTTCTAAAGGCCTGTTCGGCTTCGGGGGACCACTTTACCATTAGCGGTCCTCTTGCTTTTGTGAGGTCGGTTAGTGGGGTTGCCTTAGTTGCAAAATTGGGAATAAACCTCCTATAGTAGCCAATTAACCCCAAAAAGGTCCTTACTTGTTTTTTTGTGACTGGCCTTGGCCAATTTTGTATCGCCTCTACTTTGAGTGTTTGTGGTTTGAGTAACCCTCTACCAATAGAATACCCCAGATACTTGGCCTCCTCCAGACCAATAGTGCATTTAGCGGGGTTAGCAGTTAGTCCAGCAGACCGAACTGCGTCGAGCACAGCTTGGACCTTTGGAAGGTGGGACTGCCAATCTTCACTATGGATTACCACATCATCCAGGTAGGCGGCAGCGTACCGAACATGTGGTTTTAAAATTTTATCCATCATTCTTTGGAATGTGGCGGGAGCTCCATGTAAGCCAAAAGGCAGCACCTTATATTGAAAGAGGCCGTCTGGGGTTGAGAAGGCTGTTTTTTCTTTTGCCCTTTCTGTGAGGGGAACCTGCCAGTACCCTTTTGTTAGGTCTAGGGTTGTGAGATATCGGGCTTTGCCCAGTCTCTCTACAAGTTCATCCACCCTGGGCATAGGATAAGTATCAAATTTTGACACCGCGTTTAGTTTCCGGTAGTCATTACAAAACCTTGTTGTACCGTCTGGCTTTGGGACTAAAACTATAGGGCTGTTCCACCCACTTTGGGATTCCTCAATTACGCCTAGTTTTAGCATTTTTTTAACCTCTAAACTTATAGCCTCTCTCTTGGCCTCTGGGATTCGGTACGGTTTAAGGTTAACTCGGACCCCCGGTTCAGAGACTATGTCATGTTTAATTACGTTAGTTTTACCTGGCTGTGTAGAGAAGATTTCTTTGTTCCTTCTCACTAAACTCTGGACCTCTCGTTTCTGATGCACGGACAGTGTTTCAGCTATGCTAACCTCTGGGTCAGTTTCTTGATTCTCTGACGGACCTGGGGGTACTAGGGTTAACAAGACCTCTCTATCTTTCCAGGGCTTGAGTAGGTTTATATGGTAAATTTGCTCAGGTTTCCTCCTACCTGGCTGCCTTACCCTATAATTTACTTCTCCCACTCTTTCCAAGACCTCATATGGCCCATGCCATTTAGCAAGGAATTTACTCTCCACGGTGGGAACCAGAACTAGTACCCTATCACCTGGAAAAAAAATTCTGACCCTAGCACCCTTATTATACGTATTCCTTTGTGCTTCTTGAGCTTTCTCCATGTGTTCCCTCACTATGGGTAGGACTGCAGCAATGCGGTCCTGCATTTGGGCAACATGCTCTATTACACTTCTGTAAGGGGTAACCTCGTGTTCCCAAGTTTCTTTGGCTATATCCAGTAAGCCCCTTGGATGTCGGCCATACAATAGTTCAAACGGGGAGAAGCCTGTGGATGACTGGGGAACTTCCCTAATGGCAAATAACAGGTATGGTAACAAACAGTCCCAGTTTTTCCCATCCTTATCGACCGCCCGGCGTAACATGCTCTTTAAGGTTTTATTGAACCTTTCCACTAAACCATCTGTTTGTGGATGATAGACTGAGGTTCTGAGATGCTTGATTTTTAGGAGTTTACATAGCTCTTTTGTTACTTGGGACATAAATGGTGTTCCCTGGTCAGATAAGATCTCTTTAGGAATTCCGACCCGGGAAAACAGAAGTACTAACTCTTTTGCTATGTTTTTAGCAGAGGTGCTACGTAGGGGAACTGCCTCGGATATCGGGTAGCATAATCTAATATTACCAATATATGCTGATGTCCCCTAGCAGACTTTATTAGGGGTCCTACTAGATCCATAGCAATCCGGTCAAATGGTACCTCTATTATGGGAAGGGGTACCAATGGGCTGCGGTATGCTTTGAACGGGGCGGTGATCTGACATTCTGGGCATGAGGAACAATAGTTTGTAATTTCTGCCAGAACCCCAGGCCAATAAAAGCTTCGGAGAACCTTTTCTTTTGTCTTTTCCACCCCTAGGTGTCCCCCCAATGGATGACTATGTGCGAGGTGTAATACTACGTTACGGAATGTCCGTGGTACCAACAATTGTTTAGTTGTAACTGATTTTCTTTTATCAACCCGATATACTAGGTCGTTCTCTACCTCGAAGTAGGGGTAAGCAAGTGACCTATCTGGTTGGCCATGAGTACTATTCTGGTCCCGTATATTTCCCCTTGCTACCGCTAATGTGGGGTCCTCCCACTGGGCCTTCTTAAAACTCCCAGGACTGACCTCTAGGTCAGCGAGGGTCTTATCCTGTACTGGGGTGGTAAGTGCCTGATCAACATCTTGATTTGGGGTATTCCCTACCAAAGTAGTGATGGGGAAGGGAATTTCACAGCACTCCTCCTTTTCCCCTTTCTTATTTGGGCCCTCGTCAACCTCCATTTCTGAAAAAGGGAAAGGATTTGTTTCTTCTAACACTTCGTTATGGTCTGCTATTGAACTCTGGGCGCTATTCTGAGCTGGGGACCACATTTTTAGAAAATGGGGAAAGTCGGTCCCTATTAACACATCATGTGCCAGTTTGGGTACAACACCCACCTTGAAATCTAAAGAACCAAATTCTGTTTCAAAAAAAACATCAACAGTGGAATATTCATGATTATCCCCATGTATACAACAAATTGCCACTCTTTGTGAACTGTTTACCTGTTTCTTCTTAATGGGCAATAGGTATTCGGACACTAGTGTGACCATACTCCCAGAGTCAAGAAGTGCCCGAACCCTCTTACCATTAACCTTTACAAATGCCCACAGATGGTTATTCAAGGGGTCCTCTGGGCTAGGGCCCATACATTGGGACAACAGCGAATAAGGTTCCACGCTGTTGCATTGCATGGGCTCATCATTTAGTGGGCAGATTTTTGCTGTGTGGCCCCTCTCATGACAATTTACACATTTAGGTACATAGTCTGTGTCCCACTTAGAGCCTTTTCCCGGCTCCCCATGTTGGCTATTGCCCTTAGTGTGCGAACCACTGTTGCTGGTGCTGCGTGAAGGTGGTCGCCGCTCTTCAGCTCCCCTTAACCCCGGTACCCTTTTACCGTCTCTGGAAGAGTCCTGGAACCTCGGGTAGTGGGGTTGCTCCACGACTGTGGGTTGCGGGTGCTCTCCTGCTGCATTGTACCTTTCTACGAGGGCCACAAGCTCATCCGCATTGTGGGGGTCACTCCGACTGACCCAATGGCGTAAGGCAGAGGGAAGTTTCCTCAAGAACTGGTCCATGACCAACCGTTCCACGATGTGGCTTGCTGAGTTGATCTCGGGTTGTAGCCACTTCCGGGCGAGGTGGATGAGGTCATACATCTGGCTTCGGGTGGCTTTATCCATCGTGAAGGACCATGCGTGAAACCTTTGGGCGCGAACAGCCGTGGTTACGCCGAGGCGGGCGAGGATCTCGAACTTCAATTTTGCATAGACGTTAGCTTCGGCTGGCTCTAGATCAAAGTAAGCCTTCTGGGGTTCGCCGCTTAGGAAGGGTGCGATTAGACCAGCCCACTCAGCTTCTGGCCATCCCTCTCTCTGTGCCGTGCGTTCAAACGTGAGAAGATAGGCTTCCACATCATCCGAGGGTCCCATCTTCTGAAGGTAGTGGCTTGCCCTGGTCATTTTCGGAACTGGGGCTGCCGCTGCCAGTGGAAGGTTACTGATAGTCTCCCTCAGGATCTCGAGTTCCTGCTGTAAGCCCTGAGCGAACCTCTGTTGCTCCTCTTTCAGCAAGCGGTTTGTCTCTTGCTGGTTTGCATTCGCCTGTTGCAGGGCTTCATTCGCGTCTCTCTGGACAGCGACATTGCGTACCAGCGCACTCACCACGTCTTCCATCTTGTTTGGAGAGAGAGAAAAAAAACCTTTTTTTTTTTTTTTTCTTTAAAGTTCTTTAACCCCCAGACCTTTTAGTGTTCTGCCCGCATTCTCCACCATATGTGACAAACGGCTTACTCCGGGGCTCCGCCGTCTGTCCGGGACTGTTAGAACACGGTCTTTTAGGGTAGGTTAAATGATGAGACGTCACGTACTGTTCCTTTAAACAGGCTATGCCTGGTTTATTCAGTCCCAGGCACTGAGACTGCCACAGTTTAAACAGAAAACAAAGCCAAACAAAAAGCTGCTCGTCTGAGCGATAACTTAAACTTAGATGTCCCTGACTCAGAGTTGGAAGTGGCTTGTCCACTTCCACCAACAAAATAAGTACCTTTGCAGTCTTTAGACAAACTAACAGAATGAATGAAGCGATTTGGGAAAGAGGCTTTCTCACCCCTCTGCAGTTCAGCAGCCTTCCAGGCTCTTGGGCGGGGCCCAGAGGAAACAGGAAACAGGTCTTATATACCTGAACTCTAATCAGCATGACAGGTGACAGAAAACAGGCAGCAGACAAACTGTGGAATGGAGTGCCTGTTCCACGAGGCTGCCCTGTTCAGCTTAGACAGGACAGAAACTGTTCAGTATCCTGGGAGCCCTGTATATGGAGTTTATTACCAACCCCTGGTTTCTGTCACAATATATATATATATATATATATATATATATATATATATATATATATTTTATGCACTGTATATGAGCTGGTGATTTCTAAGTCTGTGGTTCCGAGAGGGGGTAACCAGGCTCACTAATAAAGGTCAAGCCACTTGGCTGCCAGAATGCCCTGCTTCAGCACAGACCAGAAAGGCATTGTGATAAGCGATCCCCGGTATAGTCAGGGGTTAATGGGAGTCGTCCCCGTCCCCCCAGTATACGCCCAGAACCATGGACCCGGTACTTGTGGTTCGGACTGTCTCCAACCAGCCATAATGTTGTGAGAGTGAAATTATGTCTAAGTCCAGCTTTGGTACATTAGAAGCAACTCTGAAACTTAACCTAAGCGTTTTTCAAAGCTACTTTTTGGCTAACTTCTCATAGGAAGGTCTAGGAGCTCTCAAAATGAACGTGCGCGTCTTTCACTCATCCCGAGGGACTTAGAAGAATTTTGTGATATTTTTTATTAAAATGGTGTATAAGGGTATATATATAAATATATTTTATTCACTGTATATGAGCTGGCGATTTCTAAGTCTGTGGTTCCGAGAGGGGGTAACCAGGCTCACTAATATAGGTCAAGCCACTTGGCTGCCAGAATGCCCTGCTTCAGCACAGACCAGAAAGGCATTGTGATAAGCGTATCCCCGGTATAGTCAGGGGTTAATGGGAGTCGTCCCCGTCCCCCCAGTATACGCCCAGAACCATGGACCCGGTACTTGTGGTTCGGACTTTCTCCAACCAGCCATAATGTTGTGAGAGTGAAATTATGTCTAAGTCCAGCTTTGGTACATTAGAAGCAACTCTGAAACATAACCTAAGCGTTTTTCGAAGCTACTTTTTGGCTAACTTCTCATAGGAAGGTCTAGGAGCTCTCAAAATGAACGTGCGCGTCTTTCACTCTTCCCGAGGGACTTACAAGAATTTTGTGATATTTTTTATTAAAATGGTGTATAAGGGTTTATATATAAATATATTTTATGCACTGTATATGAGCTGGCGATTTCTAAGTTTGTGGTTCCGAGAGGGGGTAACCAGGCTCACTAATAAAGGTCAAGCCACTGAGTTGCCAGAATGCCCTGCTTCAGCACAGACCAGAAAGGCATTGTGATAAGCGTATCCCCGGTATAGTCAGGCGTTAGTGGGAGTCGTCCC
>NW_027456582.1:0-16030 GCF_040206685.1 Ascaphus truei | reverse complement strand
AGTGCCACTATGTCAGCAGGTTCCTATAGTGCCACTCTATCAGCAGGTTCCTATAGTGCCACTCTATCAGCAGGTACCTATAGTGCCACTCTGTCAGCAGGTACCTATAGTGCCACTCTGTCAGCAGGTACCTATAGTGCCACTCTGTCAGCAGGTACCTATAGTGCCACTCTATCAGCAGGTTCCTATAGTGCCACTCTATCAGCAGGTACCTATAGTGCCACTCTATCAGCAGGTTCCTATAGTGCCACTGTATCAACAGGTACCGATAGTGCCACTGTCTCAGCAGGTTCCTATAGTGCCACAGTATCAGCAGGTACCTATAGTGCCACTCTATCAGCAGGTTCTTATAGTGCCACAGTATCAGCAGGTTCCTATAGTGCCACTGTATCAGCAGGTTCCTATAGTGCCACAGTATCAGCAGGTTCCTATAGTGCCACAGTATCAGCAGGTTCCTATAGTGCCACCATATCAGCAGGTTCCTATAGTGCCACTCTATCAGCAGGTTCCTATAGTGCCACTCTGTCAGCAGGTACCTATAGTGACACTCTATCAGCAGGTTCCTATAGTGCCACTCTATCAGCAGGTACCTATAGTGCCACTCTGTCAGCAGGTACCTATAGTGCCACTCTGTCAGCAGGTACCTATAGTGCCACTCTATCAGCAGGTACCTATAGTGCCACTCTGTCAGCAGGTACCTATAGTGCCACTCTGTCAGCAGGTACCTATAGTGCCACTCTATCAGCAGGTACCTATAGTGCCACTCTGCCAGCAGGTTTCTATAGTGCCACTCTATCAGCAGGTACCTATAGTGCCACTATGTCAGCAGGTACCTATAGTGCCACTCTATCAGCAGGTTCCTATAGTGCCACTCTGTCAGCAGGTTCCTATAGTGCCACTCTATCAGCAGGTTCCTATAGTGCCACTCTATCAGCAGGTACCTATAGTGCCACTCTGTCAGCAGGTACCTATTGTGCCACTCTATCAGCAGGTTCCTATAGTGCCACTCTATCAGCAGGTTCCTATAGTGCCACTGTATCAACAGGTACCGATAGTGCCACTGTCTCAGCAGGTTCCTATAGTGCCACAGTATCAGCAGGTACCTATAGTGCCACTCTATCAGCAGGTTCTTATAGTGCCACAGTATCAGCAGGTTCCTATAGTGCCACTGTATCAGCAGGTTCCTATAGTGCCACTCTATCAGCAGGTTCCTATAGTGCCACAGTATCAGCAGGTACCTATAGTGACACTCTATCAGCAGGTTCCTATAGTGCCACTCTATCAGCAGGTACCCATAGTGCCACTCTGTCAGCAGGTACCTATAGTGCCACTCTGTCAGCAGGTACCTATAGTGCCACTCTATCAGCAGGTTCCTATAGTGCCACTCTATCAGCAGGTACCTATAGTGCCACTCTATCAGCAGGTTCCTATAGTGCCACTGTATCAACAGGTACATATAGTGCCACTGTATCAGCAGGTTCCTATAGTGCCACTCTATCAGCAGGTTCTTATAGTGCCACAGTATCAGCAGGTTCCTATAGTGCCACTGTATCAGCAGGTTCCTATAGTGCCACTGTATCAGGAGGTTCCTATAGTGCCACAGTATCAGCAGGTTCCTATAGTGCCACAGTATCAGCAGGTTCCTATAGTGCCACTCTGTCAGCAGGTACCTATAGTGCCACTCTATCAGCAGGTTCCTATAGTGCCACTCTATCAGCAGGTACCTATAGTGCCACTCTGTCAGCAGGTACCTATAGTGCCACTCTGTCAGCAGGTACCTATACTGCCACTCTATCAGCAGGTTCCTATAGTGCCACTCTATCAGCAGGTACCTATAGTGCCACTCTATCAGCAGGTTCCTATAGTGCCACTGTATCAACAGGTACCTATAGTGCCACTGTATCAGCAGGTTCCTATAGTGCCACAGTATCAGCGGGTACCTATAGTGCCACTCTATCAGGGGGTTCCTATAGTGCCACTCTATCAGCAGGTTCCTATAGTGCCACTCTATCAGCAGGTTCCTATAGTGCCACAGTATCAGCAGGTTCCTATAGTGCCACTCTATCAGCAGGTTCCTATAGTGCCACTCTATCAGCAGGTTCCTATAGTGCCACAGTATCAGCAGGTTCCTATAGTGCCACTCTATCAGCAGGTTCCTATAGTGCCACAGTATCAGCAGGTTCCTATAGTGCCACAGTATCAGCAGGTTCCTATAGTGCCACTCTGTCAGCAGGTTCCTATAGTGCCACCGTATCAGCAGGTTCCTATAGTGCGACTCTATCAGCAGGTTCCTATAGTGCCACAGTATCAGCAGGTTCCTATAGTGCCACCGTATCAGCAGGTTCCTATAGTGCCACTGTATCAGCAGGTTCATATAGTGCCACCGTATCAGCAGGTTCCTATAGTGCCACTCTATCAGCAGGTTCCTATAGTGCCACTCTGTCAGCAGGTACCTATAGTGCCACTGTATCAGCAGGTACCTATAGTGCCACTCGATCAGTAGGTTCCTATAGTGCCACTGTATCAGCAGGATCCTATAGTGCCACTGTATCAGCAGGTTCCTATAGTGCCACTGTATCAGCAGGTTCCTATAGTGCCACTCTATCAGCAGGTTCCTATAGTGCCACTCTGTCAGCAGGTACCTATAGTGCCACTGTATCAGCAGGTACCTATAGTGCCACTCGATCAGTAGGTTCCTATAGTGCCACCGTATCAGCAGGTTCCTATAGTGCCACCGTATCAGCAGGTTCCTATAGTGCCACAGTATCAGCAGGTTCCTATAGTGCCACTGTATCAGCAGGTTCCTATAGTGCCACTCTATCAGCAGGTTCCTATAGTGCCACTCTATCAGCAGGTACCTATAGTGCCACTGTATCAGCAGGTTCCTATAGTGCCACTCTATCAGCAGGTTCCTATAGTGCCACCGTATCAGCAGGTTCCTATAGTGCCACAGTATCAGCAGGTACATATAGTGCCACCGTATCAGCAGGTTCCTATAGTGCCACTCTATCAGCAGGTTCCTATAGTGCCACAGTATCAGCAGGTTCCTATAGTGCTACAGTATCAGCAGGTTCCTATAGTGCCACAGTATCAGCAGGTTCCTATAGTGCCACCGTATCAGCAGGTTCCTATAGTGCCACAGTATCAGCAGATTCCTATAGTGCCACCGTATCAGCAGGTTCCTATAGTGCGACTCTATCAGCAGGTTCCTATAGTGCCACAGTATCAGCAGGTTCCTATAGTGCCACAGTATCAGCAGGTTCCTATAGTGCCACAGTATCAGCAGGTTCCTATAGTGCCACCGTATCAGCAGGTTCCTATAGTGCCACAGTATCAGCAGATTCCTATAGTGCCACCGTATCAGCAGGTTCCTATAGTGCCACCGTATCAGCAGGTTCCTATAGTGCCACAGTATCAGCAGGTTCCTATAGTGCCACCGTATCAGCAGGTTCCTATAGTGCCACTCTATCAGCAGGTTCCTATAGTGCGACTCTATCAGCAGGTTCCTATAGTGCCACCGTATCAGCAGGTTCCTATAGTGCCACAGTATCAGCAGGTTCCTATAGTGCCACCGTATCAGCAGGTTCCTATAGTGCCACAGTATCAGCAGGTTCCTATAGTGCCACCGTATCAGCAGGTTCCTATAGTGCCACAGTATCAGCAGATTCCTATAGTGCCACCGTATCAGCAGGTTCCTATAGTGCGACTCTATCAGCAGGTTCCTATAGTGCCACAGTATCAGCAGGTTCCTATAGTGCCACAGTATCAGCAGGTTCCTATAGTGCCACTCTATCAGCAGGTTCTTATAGTGCCACTCTATCAGCAGGTTCCTATAGTGCCACTGTATCAGCAGGTTCCTATAGTGCCACTCTATCAGCAGGTTCCTATAGTGCCACAGTATTAGCAGGTTCCTATAGTGCCACAGTATCAGCAGGTTCCTATAGTGCCACCGTATCAGCAGGTTCCTATAGTGCGACTCTATCAGCAGGTTCCTATAGTGCCACCGTATCAGCAGGTTCCTATAGTGCCACTCTATCAGCAGGTTCCTATAGTGCCACTCTGTCAGCAGGTTCCTATAGTGCCACAGTATTAGCAGGTTCCTATAGTGCCACAGTATCAGCAGGTTCCTATAGTGCCACTCTATCAGCAGGTTCCTATAGTGCCACAGTATCAGCAGGTTCCTATAGTGCGACTCTATCAGCAGGTTCCTATAGTGCCACTCTATCAGTAGGTTCCTATAGTGCCACTCGATCAGTAGGTTCCTATAGTGCCACTCTATCAGCAGGTTCCTATAGTGCCACTCTATCAGCAGGTTCCTATAGTGCCACAGTATCAGCAGGTTCCTATAGTGCCACCGTATCAGCAGGTTCCTATAGTGCCACTCTGTCAGCAGGTTCCTATAGTGCCACAGTATCAGCAGGTTCCTATAGTGCGACTCTATCAGCAGGTTCCTATAGTGCCACAGTATCAGCAGGTTCCTATAGTGCCACCGTATCAGCAGGTTCCTATAGTGCCACTGTATCAGCAGGTTCCTATAGTGCCACTCTGTCAGCAGGTTCCTATAGTGCCACTCTGTCAGCAGGTACCTATAGTGCCACTGTATCAGCAGGTACCTATAGTGCCACTCGATCAGTAGGTTCCTATAGTGCCACTGTATCAGCAGGATCCTATAGTGCCACTGTATCAGCAGGTTCCTATAGTGCCACTGTATCAGCAGGTTCCTATAGTGCCACTGTATCAGCAGGTTCCTATAGTGCCACAGTATCAGCAGGTTCCTATAGTGCCACTGTATCAGCAGGTTCCTATAGTGCCACTCTATCAGCAGGTTCCTATAGTGCCACTCTGTCAGCAGGTACCTATAGTGCCACTGTATCAGCAGGTACCTATAGTGCCACTCGATCAGTAGGTTCCTATAGTGCCACCGTATCAGCAGGTTCCTATAGTGCCACCGTATCAGCAGGTTCCTATAGTGCCACAGTATCAGCAGGTTCCTATAGTGCCACTGTATCAGCAGGTTCCTATAGTGCCACTCTATCAGCAGGTTCCTATAGTGCCACTCTATCAGCAGGTACCTATAGTGCCACTGTATCAGCAGGTTCCTATAGTGCCACTCTATCAGCAGGTTCCTATAGTGCCACAGTATCAGCAGGTTCCTATAGGGGCACCGTATCAGCAGGTACCTATAGTGCCACTGTATCAGCAGGTTCCTATAGTGCCACTCTATCAGCAGGTTCCTATAGTGCCACAGTATCAGCAGGTTCCTATAGTGCCACTCTATCAGCAGGTACCTATAGTGCCACTCTATCAGCAGGTTCCTATAGTGCGACTCTATCAGCAGGTTCCTATAGTGCCACAGTATCAGCAGGTTCCTATAGTGCCACCGTATCAGCAGGTTCCTATAGTGCCACTCTATCAGCAGGTTCCTATAGTGCGACTCTATCAGCAGGTTCCTATAGTGCCACAGTATCAGCAGGTTCCTATAGTGCCACAGTATCAGCAGGTTCCTATAGTGCCACAGTATCAGCAGGTTCCTATAGTGCCACCGTATCAGCAGTTTCCTATAGTGCCACAGTATCAGCAGATTCCTATAGTGCCACCGTATCAGCAGGTTCCTATAGTGCCACAGTATCAGCAGGTTCCTATAGTGCCACCGTATCAGCAGGTTCCTATAGTGCCACAGTATCAGCAGGTTCCTCTAGTGCCACCGTATCAGCAGGTTCTTATAGTGCCACCGTATCAGCAGGTTCCTATAGTGCCACCGTATCAGCAGGTTCCTATAGTGCCACAGTATCAGCAGGTTCCTATAGTGCCACTCTATCAGCAGGTTCCTATAGTGCCACAGTATTAGCAGGTTCCTATAGTGCCACTTTATCAGCAGGTTCCTATAGTGCCACTCTATCAGCAGGTTCCTATAGTGCCACTCTATCAGCAGGTTCCTATAGTGCCACTCTATCAGCAGGTTCCTATAGTGCCACAGTATCAGCAGGTTCCTATAGTGCCACTCTATCAGCAGGTTCCTATAGTGCCACAGTATCAGCAGGTTCCTATAGTGCCACAGTATTAGCAGGTTCCTATAGTGCCACTCTATCAGCAGGTTCCTATAGTGCGACTCTATCAGCAGGTTCCTATAGTGCCACTCTATCAGCAGGTTCCTATAGTGCCACCGTATCAGCAGGTTCCTATAGTGCCACAGTATTAGCAGGTTCCTATAGTGCCACCGTATCAGCAGGTTCCTATAGTGCCACTCTATCAGCAGGTTCCTATAGTGCCACTCTGTCAGCAGGTTCCTATAGTGCCACAGTATTAGCAGGTTCCTATAGTGCCACAGTATCAGCAGGTTCCTATAGTGCCACTCTATCAGCAGGTTCCTATAGTGCCACAGTATCAGCAGGTTCCTATAGTGCGACTCTATCAGCAGGTTCCTATAGTGCCACTCTGTCAGCAGGTACCTATAGTGCCACTGTATCAGCAGGTACCTATAGTGCCACCGTATCAGCAGGTTCCTATAGTGCCACTCTATCAGCAGGTTCCTATAGTGCCACTCTGTCAGCAGGTACCTATAGTGCCACTGTATCAGCAGGTTCCTATAGTGCCACTCTATCAGCAGGTTCCTATAGTGCCACTCTATCAGCAGGTTCCTATAGTGCCACAGTATCAGCAGGTTCCTCTAGTGCCACCGTATCAGCAGGTTCCTATAGTGCCACTCTATCAGCAGGTTCCTATAGTGCCACTCTGTCAGCAGGTACCTATAGTGCCACTGTATCAGCAGGTACCTATAGTGCCACTGTATCAGCAGGTTCCTATAGTGCCACTCTATCAGCAGGTTCCTATAGTGCCACAGTATCAGCAGGTTCCTATAGTGCCACCGTATCAGCAGGTACCTATAGTGCCACTGTATCAGCAGGTTCCTATAGTGCCACTCTATCAGCAGGTTCCTATAGTGCCACAGTATCAGCAGGTTCCTATAGTGCCACTCTATCAGCAGGTACCTATAGTGCCACTCTATCAGCAGGTTCCTATAGTGCGACTCTATCAGCAGGTTCCTATAGTGCCACAGTATCAGCAGGTTCCTATAGTGCCACCGTATCAGCAGGTTCCTATAGTGCCACTCTATCAGCAGGTTCCTATAGTGCGACTCTATCAGCAGGTTCCTATAGTGCCACAGTATCAGCAGGTTCCTATAGTGCCACAGTATCAGCAGGTTCCTATAGTGCCACAGTATCAGCAGGTTCCTATAGTGCCACCGTATCAGCAGGTTCCTATAGTGCCACAGTATCAGCAGATTCCTATAGTGCCACCGTATCAGCAGGTTCCTATAGTGCCACAGTATCAGCAGGTTCCTATAGTGCCACCGTATCAGCAGGTTCCTATAGTGCCACAGTATCAGCAGGTTCCTCTAGTGCCACCGTATCAGCAGGTTCTTATAGTGCCACCGTATCAGCAGGTTCCTATAGTGCCACCGTATCAGCAGGTTCCTATAGTGCCACAGTATCAGCAGGTTCCTATAGTGCCACTCTATCAGCAGGTTCCTATAGTGCCACAGTATTAGCAGGTTCCTATCGTGCCACTCTATCAGCAGGTTCCTATAGTGCCACTCTATCAGCAGGTTCCTATAGTGCCACTCTATCAGCAGGTTCCTATAGTGCCACTCTATCAGCAGGTTCCTATAGTGCCACAGTATCAGCAGGTTCCTATAGTGCCACTCTATCAGCAGGTTCCTATAGTGCCACA
Source organism: Ascaphus truei (assembly GCF_040206685.1). Taxonomy (NCBI): domain Eukaryota; kingdom Metazoa; phylum Chordata; class Amphibia; order Anura; family Ascaphidae; genus Ascaphus; species Ascaphus truei. The sequence goes on along the minus strand of NW_027456582.1, from coordinate 8,299 downwards.
GTATCAGCAGGTTCCTATAGTGCCACAGTATTAGCAGGTTCCTATAGTGCCACTCTATCAGCAGGTTCCTATAGTGCGACTCTATCAGCAGGTTCCTATAGTGCCACTCTATCAGCAGGTTCTTATAGTGCCACTCTGTCAGCAGGTTCCTATAGTGCCACAGTATTAGCAGGTTCCTATAGTGCCACCGTATCAGCAGGTTCCTATAGTGCCACTCTATCAGCAGGTTCCTATAGTGCCACTCTGTCAGCAGGTTCCTATAGTGCCACAGTATTAGCAGGTTCCTATAGTGCCACAGTATCAGCAGGTTCCTATAGTGCCACTCTATCAGCAGGTTCCTATAGTGCCACAGTATCAGCAGGTTCCTATAGTGCGACTCTATCAGCAGGTTCCTATAGTGCCACTCTGTCAGCAGGTACCTATAGTGGCACTGTATCAGCAGGTACCTATAGTGCCACCGTATCAGCAGGTTCCTATAGTGCCACTCTATCAGCAGGTTCCTATAGTGCCACTCTGTCAGTAGGTACCTATAGTGCCACTGTATCAGCAGGTTCCTATAGTGCCACTCTATCAGCAGGTTCCTATAGTGCCACTCTATCAGCAGGTTCCTATAGTGCCACAGTATCAGCAGGTTCCTCTAGTGCCACCGTATCAGCAGGTTCCTATAGTGCCACTCTATCAGCAGGTTCCTATAGTGCCACAGTATTAGCAGGTTCCTATAGTGCCACTCTATCAGCAGGTTCCTATAGTGCCACTCTATCAGCAGGTTCCTATAGTGCCACTCTATCAGCAGGTTCCTATAGTGCCACAGTATCAGCAGGTTCCTATAGTGCCACCCTATCAGCAGGTTCCTATAGTGCCACAGTATTAGCAGGTTCCTATAGTGCCACAGTATCAGCAGGTTCCTATAGTGCGACTCTATCAGCAGGTTCCTATAGTGCCACCGTATCAGCAGGTTCCTATAGTGCCACTCTATCAGCAGGTTCTTATAGTGCCACCGTATCAGCAGGTTCCTATAGTGCCACTCTATCAGCAGGTTCCTATAGTGCCACTCTGTCAGCAGGTTCCTATAGTGCCACAGTATTAGCAGGTTCCTATAGTGCCACAGTATCAGCAGGTTCCTATAGTGCCACTCTATCAGCAGGTTCCTATAGTGCCACAGTATCAGCAGGTTCCTATAGTGCGACTCTATCAGCAGGTTCCTATAGTGCCACTCTGTCAGCAGGTACCTATAGTGCCACTGTATCAGCAGGTACCTATAGTGCCACTCGATCAGTAGGTTCCTATAGTGCCACTCTATCAGCAGGTTCCTATAGTGCCACTCTATCAGCAGGTTCCTATAGTGCCACAGTATCAGCAGGTTCCTATAGTGCCACAGTATCAGCAGGTTCCTATAGTGCGACTCTATCAGCAGGTTCCTATAGTGCCACCGTATCAGCAGGTTCCTATAGTGCCACCGTATCAGCAGGTTCTTATAGTGCCACTCTATCAGCAGGTTCCTATAGTGCCACTGTATCAGCAGGTTCCTATAGTGCCACTCTATCAGCAGGTTCTTATAGTGCCACAGTATCAGCAGGTTCCTATAGTGCCACAGTATTAGCAGGTTCCTATAGTGCCACAGTATCAGCAGGTTCCTATAGTGCCACCGTATCAGCAGGTTCCTATAGTGCCACAGTATCAGCAGGTTCCTATAGTGCCACTGTATCAGCAGGTTCCTATAGTGCCACTCTATCAGCAGGTTCCTATAGTGCCACTCTATCAGCAGGTACCTATAGTGCCACCGTATCAGCAGGTTCCTATAGTGCCACTCTATCAGCAGGTTCCTATAGTGCCACCGTATCAGCAGGTTCCTATAGTGCCACAGTATCAGCAGGTACATATAGTGCCACAGTATCAGCAGGTTCCTATAGTGCCACCGTATCAGCAGGTTCCTATAGTGCCACAGTATCAGCAGGTTCCTATAGTGCCACTGTATCAGCAGGTTCCTATAGTGCCACTCTATCAGCAGGTTCCTATAGTGCCACTCTATCAGCAGGTACCTATAGTGCCACTGTATCAGCAGGTTCCTGTAGTGCCACTCTATCAGCAGGTTCCTATAGTGCCACCGTATCAGCAGGTTCCTATAGTGCCACAGTATCAGCAGGTACATATAGTGCCACAGTATCAGCAGGTTCCTATAGTGCCACCGTATCAGCAGGTTCCTATAGTGCCACAGTATCAGCAGGTTCCTATAGTGCCACTGTATCAGCAGGTTCCTATAGTGCCACTCTATCAGCAGGTTCCTATAGTGCCACTCTGTCAGCAGGTTCCTATAGTGCCACCGTATCAGCAGGTTCCTATAGTGCGACTCTATCAGCAGGTTCCTATAGTGCCACAGTATCAGCAGGTTCCTATAGTGCCACTCTATCAGCAGGTTCCTATAGTGCCACCGTATCAGCAGGTTCCTATAGTGCGACTCTATCAGCAGGTTCCTATAGTGCCACAGTATCAGCAGGTTCCTATAGTGCCACTGTATCAGCAGGTTCCTATAGTGCCACTCTATCAGCAGGTTCCTATAGTGCCACTCTATCAGCAGGTACCTATAGTGCCACTCTGTCAGCAGGTTCCTATAGTGCCACCGTATCAGCAGGTTCCTATAGTGCGACTCTATCAGCAGGTTCCTATAGTGCCACAGTATCAGCAGGTTCCTATAGTGCCACCGTATCAGCAGGTTCCTATAGTGCGACTCTATCAGCAGGTTCCTATAGTGCCACAGTATCAGCAGGTTCCTATAGTGCCACCGTATCAGCAGGTTCCTATAGTGCGACTCTATCAGCAGGTTCCTATAGTGCCACAGTATCAGCAGGTTCCTATAGTGCCACCGTATCAGCAGGTTCCTATAGTGCCACAGTATCAGCAGATTCCTATAGTGCCACAGTATCAGCAGGTTCCTATAGTGCCACCGTATCAGCAGGTTCCTATAGTGCCACAGTATCAGCAGATTCCTATAGTGCCACCGTATCAGCAGGTTCCTATAGTGCCACCGTATCAGCAGGTTCCTATAGTGCCACAGTATCAGCAGGTTCCTATAGTGCCACCGTATCAGCAGGTTCCTATAGTGCCACCGTATCAGCAGGTTCCTATAGTGCGACTCTATCAGCAGGTTCCTATAGTGCCACCGTATCAGCAGGTTCCTATAGTGCCACAGCATCAGCAGGTTCCTATAGTGCCACCGTATCAGCAGGTTCCTATAGTGCCACCGTATCAGCAGGTTCCTATAGTGCCACAGTATCAGCAGGTTCCTATAGTGCCACTCTATCAGCAGGTTTCTATAGTGCCACAGTATCAGCAGGTTCCTATAGTGCCACCGTATCAGCAGGTTCCTATAGTGCCACAGTATCAGCAGGTTCCTATAGTGCCACCGTATCAGCAGGTTCCTATAGTGCCACTCTATCAGCAGGTTCCTATAGTGCCACCGTATCAGCAGGTTCCTATAGTGCCACCGTATCAGCAGGTTCCTATAGTGCCACTCTATCAGCAGGTTCCTATAGTGCCACTCTATCAGCAGGTTCCTATAGTGCCACAGTATCAGCAGGTTCCTCTAGTGCCACAGTATCAGCAGGTTCCTATAGTGCCACCGTATCAGCAGGTTCCTATAGTGCCACTGTATCAGCAGGTTCTTATAGTGCCACCGTATCAGCAGGTTCCTATAGTGCCACAGTATCAGCAGATTCCTATAGTGCCACCGTATCAGCAGGTTCCTATAGTGCCACTCTATCAGCAGGTTCTTATAGTGCCACCGTATCAGCAGGTTCCTATAGTGCCACAGTATCAGCAGGTTCCTATAGTGCCACCGTATCAGCAGGTTCCTATAGTGCCACTCTATCAGCAGGTTCCTATAGTGCCACTCTATCAGCAGGTTCCTATAGTGCCACAGTATCAGCAGGTTCCTCTAGTGCCACAGTATCAGCAGGTTCCTATAGTGCCACCGTATCAGCAGGTTCCTATAGTGCGACTCTATCAGCAGGTTCCTATAGTGCCACAGAATCACCGGGTACCTATAGTGCCACCGTATCAGCAGGTTCCTATAGTGCCACTCTATCAGCAGGTTCCTATAGTGCCACAGTATCAGCAGGTTCCTATAGTGCCACTCTATCAGCAGGTTCCTATAGTGCCACAGTATCAGCAGGTTCCTATAGTGCCACAGTATCAGCAGGTTCCTATAGTGCGACTCTATCAGCAGGTTCCTATAGTGCCACTCTGTCAGCAGGTACCTATAGTGCCACTGTATCAGCAGGTACCTATAGTGCCACTCGATCAGTAGGTTCTTATAGTGCGACTCTATCAGCAGGTTCCTATAGTGCCACCGTATCAGCAGGTTCCTATAGTGCCACCGTATCAGCAGGTTCTTATAGTGCCACTCTATCAGCAGGTTCTTATAGTGCCACAGTATCAGCAGGTTCTTATAGTGCCACCGTATCAGCAGGTTCCTATAGTGCCACTGTATCAGCAGGTTCCTATAGTGCCACCGTATCAGCAGGTTCTTATAGTGCCACAGTATCAGCAGGTTCCTATAGTGCCACCGTATCAGCAGGTTCCTATAGTGCCACTCTATCAGCAGGTTCCTATAGTGCCACAGTATCAGCAGGTTCCTCTAGTGCCACAGTATCAGCAGGTTCCTATAGTGCCACCGTATCAGCAGGTTCCTATAGTGCGACTCTATCAGCAGGTTCCTATAGTGCCACAGTATCAGCGGGTACCTATAGTGCCACCGTATCAGCAGGTTCCTATAGTGCCACTCTATCAGCAGGTTCCTATAGTGCCACAGTATCAGCAGGTTCCTATAGTGCCACTCTATCAGCAGGTTCCTATAGTGCCACAGTATCAGCAGGTTCCTATAGTGCCACAGTATCAGCAGGTTCCTATAGTGCGACTCTATCAGCAGGTTCCTATAGTGCCACTCTGTCAGCAGGTACCTATAGTGCCACTGTATCAGCAGGTACCTATAGTGCCACTCGATCAGTAGGTTCCTATAGTGCGACTCTATCAGCAGGTTCCTATAGTGCCACCGTATCAGCAGGTTCCTATAGTGCCACCGTATCAGCAGGTTCTTATAGTGCCACTCTATCAGCAGGTTCTTATAGTGCCACAGTATCAGCAGGTTCTTATAGTGCCACCGTATCAGCAGGTTCCTATAGTGCCACCGTATCAGCAGGTTCCTATAGTGCCACTGTATCAGCAGGTTCCTATAGTGCCACCGTATCAGCAGGTTCTTATAGTGCCACAGTATCAGCAGGTTCCTATAGTGCCACCGTATCAGCAGGTTCCTATAGTGCCACTCTATCAGCAGGTTCCTATAGTGCCACAGTATCAGCAGGTTCTTATAGTGCCACAGTATCAGCAGGTTCCTATAGTGCCACTGTATCAGCAGGTACCTATAGTGCCACTGTATCAGCAGGTTCCTATAGTGCCACCGTATCAGCAGGTTATTATAGTGCCACAGTATCAGCAGGTTCCTATAGTGCCACTCTATCAGCAGGTTCCTATAGTGCCACAGTATTAGCAGGTTCCTATAGTGCCACAGTATCAGCAGGTTCCTATAGTGCCACCGTATCAGCAGGTTCCTATAGTGCCACAGTATCAGCAGGTTCCTATAGTGCCACAGTATCAGCAGGTTCCTATAGTGCCACAGTATCAGCAGGTTCCTATAGTGCCACTCTATCAGCAGGTTCCTATAGTGCCACCGTATCAGCAGGTTCCTATAGTGCCACCGTATCAGCAGGTTCCTATAGTGCCACCGTATCAGCAGGTTCCTATAGTGCCACCGTATCAGCAGGTTCCTATAGTGCCAAAGTATCAGCAGGTTCCTATAGTGCCACAGTATCAGCAGGTTCCTATAGTGCCACAGTATCAGCAGGTTCTTATAGTGCCACCGTATCAGCAGGTTCTTATAGTGCCACAGTATCAGCAGGTTCCTATAGTGCCACTCTATCAGCAGGTTCCTATAGTGCCACAGTATTAGCAGGTTCCTATAGTGCCACAGTATCAGCAGGTTCCTATAGTGCCACCGTATCAGCAGGTTCCTATAGTGCCACAGTATCAGCAGGTTCCTATAGTGCCACAGTATCAGCAGGTTCCTATAGTGCCACTCTATCAGCAGGTTCCTATAGTGCCACCGTATCAGCAGGTTCCTATAGTGCCACCGTATCAGCAGGTTCCTATAGTGCCACAGTATCAGCAGGTTCCTATAGTGCCACAGTATCAGCAGGTTCCTATAGTGCCACTCTATCAGCAGGTTCCTATAGTGCCACAGTATCAGCAGGTTCCTATAGTGCCACTCTATCAGCAGGTACCTATAGTGCCACCGTATCAGCAGGTTCCTATAGTGCCACAGTATCAGCAGGTTCCTATAGTGCCACAGTATCAGCAGGTTCCTATAGTGCCACTGTATCAGCAGGTTCCTATAGTGCCACTCTATCAGCAGGTTCCTATAGTGCCACAGTATCAGCAGGTTCCTATAGTGCCACAGTATCAGCAGGTTCCTATAGTGCCACTGTATCAGCAGGTTCCTATAGTGCCACTCTATCAGCAGGTTCCTATAGTGCCACAGTATCAGCAGGTTCCTATAGTGCCACTGTATCAGCAGGTTCCTATAGTGCCACAGTATCAGCAGGTTCCTATAGTGCCACAGTATCAGCAGGTTCTTATAGTGCCACAGTATCAGCAGGTTCCTATAGTGCCACAGTATCAGCAGGTTCCTATAGTGCCACTCTATCAGCAGGTTCCTATAGTGCCACAGTATCAGCAGGTTCCTATAGTGCCACAGTATCAGCAGGTTCCTATAGTGCCACAGTATCAGCAGGTTCCTATAGTGCCACAGTATCAGCAGGTTCCTATAGTGCCACAGTATCAGCAGGTTCCTATAGTGCCACTGTATCAGCAGGTTCCTATAGTGCCACTCTATCAGCAGGTACCTATAGTGCCACTGTATCAGCAGGTTCCTATAGTGCCACTCTATCAGCAGGTTCCTATAGTGCAACCGTATCAGCAGGTTCCTATAGTGCCACAGTATCAGCAGGTACATATAGTGCCACAGTATCAGCAGGTTCCTATAGTGCCACCGTATCAGCAGGTTCCTATAGTGCCACCGTATCAGCAGGTTCCTATAGTGCCACAGTATCAGCAGGTTCCTATAGTGCCACAGTATCAGCAGGTTCCTATAGTGCCACCGTATCAGCAGGTTCCTATAGTGCCACAGTATCAGCAGATTCCTATAGTGCCACCGTATCAGCAGGTTCCTATAGTGCCACAGTATTAGCAGGTTCCTATAGTGCCACTCTATCAGCAGGTTCCTATAGTGCCACCGTATCAGCAGGTTCCTATAGTGCCACTCTATCAGCAGGTTCCTATAGTGCCACCGTATCAGCAGGTTCCTATAGTGCCACAGTATCAGCAGGTTCCTCTAGTGCCACAGTATCAGCAGGTTCCTATAGTGCCACCGTATCAGCAGGTTCCTATAGTGCGACTCTATCAGCAGGTTCCTATAGTGCCACAGTATCAGCGGGTACCTATAGTGCCACCGTATCAGCAGGTTCCTATAGTGCCACTCTATCAGCAGGTTCCTATAGTGCCACAGTATCAGCAGGTTCCTATAGTGCCACTCTATCAGCAGGTTCCTATAGTGCCACAGTATCAGCAGGTTCCTATAGTGCCACAGTATCAGCAGGTTCCTATAGTGCGACTCTATCAGCAGGTTCCTATAGTGCCACTCTGTCAGCAGGTACCTATAGTGCCACTGTATCAGCAGGTACCTATAGTGCCACTCGATCAGTAGGTTCTTATAGTGCGACTCTATCAGCAGGTTCCTATAGTGCCACCGTATCAGCAGGTTCCTATAGTGCCACCGTATCAGCAGGTTCTTATAGTGCCACTCTATCAGCAGGTTCTTATAGTGCCACAGTATCAGCAGGTTCTTATAGTGCCACCGTATCAGCAGGTTCCTATAGTGCCACCGTATCAGCAGGTTCCTATAGTGCCACTGTATCAGCAGGTTCCTATAGTGCCACCGTATCAGCAGGTTCTTATAGTGCCACAGTATCAGCAGGTTCCTATAGTGCCACCGTATCAGCAGGTTCCTATAGTGCCACTCTATCAGCAGGTTCCTATAGTGCCACAGTATCAGCAGGTTCCTCTAGTGCCACAGTATCAGCAGGTTCCTATAGTGCCACCGTATCAGCAGGTTCCTATAGTGCGACTCTATCAGCAGGTTCCTATAGTGCCACAGTATCAGCGGGTACCTATAGTGCCACCGTATCAGCAG
>NW_027456581.1:0-16113 GCF_040206685.1 Ascaphus truei | reverse complement strand
CACTGATTAGTTCCACTTTCCAAGCCTACTATTCCTTACCATATATATATATATATATATATATATATATATATATATATCAAACATACAGGATGTATTTTCCTGTATGAGATGGGCGGGGATAGCTACATACAGCATTTTGTCCACAACCACTAAGAGAGCCACCAAAGGTCAGTACATAGCAGTAATTGCAGAAGTAGTTACGTATAGATAGAAAGAAGACATTTTCCTTTGACATAATATTGCTGCCTGTATAAATCTAAGTTATGCAAATATACAATGTATTCCAGTACTAATATCTTATTGTCTAGCCAAATATCACGGGAGCCCAGCACTTATAACACCTTTTATACCTTTCAGGGATCATTCAATAGGCAAAACAAGATAGTGGAATAAAATGGGGTTTATTTGAGTGAAACTAACGGACAACAATGAATATAAAATATACAGAAGAAATACAGTACACACTTACTAGGGGTCTGGAGTTGAAAACTAGCCTCCTCAAATACATGCAGGGCGCCTTCTTTGAAAGGCTTACCCTGACTGGGAAATCCTCCCTGGCTTCTTGGTACTCTTTTCAGGTAGAATACCCAACCGTGACTGCCACCTTCTATTTTCAGAACTTCGTCCCAGCTTCTGACTTAGGGGCCTATGCAGAGAGCTCTGATAAATCAGTTCTTGCCAGGTTTCCGCCAAAAGTGCCTCTAGATATTCAGGAAGCTGCGGTAACCTGGCGAAAATAATCAAATTCGCCTTTTTTTTTGGCGTACAAAAAAATCCGCCAAACGTTTGGCGAGAAGCCTTCTTTCACAGCGCATCGCCAGTTTCTCAAACTCGTGCAATTCTAGGAGCCCCGATCAGCTTCTTGCTGCTGTTCGGGGCTCTAGAATGGCAAATTTACCTCCAAATTGCCCCATCGCAAAAAGTTGGAAATAAACTGGGGATGAGCGGATCCGCCAATACAGCACTTAGTAAAAATGTGGCATTCATTACCCATGGAGACTGTGATGGCAGATACAATAGATTTGTTCAAAAACAGGTTGACATCTTTTTAGATAGGAAAGGTATATATACCAAATAACTATACTTGGGAAGGATGTTGATCCAAGGATTCATCCGATTGCCAATTCTTGGAGTCAGGAAGGAATTTATTTTTTCCCTTATGAGATATCATTGGATTATATGACTCTGGGTTTTCTTTGTTGCCTTCCTCTGGATCAATAAGTAAGTTTAGATATAGGATAAAGTATCTGTTGTCTAAATTTAGCATAGGTTAAACTTGATGGACGTACGTCTTTTTTCAACCTCATCTACTATGTAATTATGTAACTATGTAAAAGGAGTAAAGGGAGAATTATCTAACTTGGATGTCAGAGATTAGAAGAGCAGAGTCGGAGGGCAATTGGGGCAAGAAGAACAAGGACAAAGCAGTTTCCACCAAAAAGTCATCGTTTTTATTATTTTGTTTTCTCAAAATCATTTATTAAAATATTGAAGAAAGAGAAGGAGCAGATGAAATGTTCCACTGGTAACATGCAGTGCATGGTGTTAATTCTATTTACATGGAAAAAAAATAGATAGCTTTTTCCTGATTTTTTAAAAATCTCCTAAACCAATAGAAAATGACACTATCTTTAGTTTAAAGAATTAACAAGTGTCTGGTCTTTTACACAAACCCCTCTTAAGTATAGTGTAGGGACAAAGGAACATGTAGTTTTTGTACTTCTTGCTAAACTGTGATTAAAAGCAATGAAGTGATTGTTTTCATAATCATTTCATTCATTCAGGTGAAGATTTGAATGATTACCAATAATAATTTATATGGCAGATATACTAGCAGAAAGTACATTTGTCCTTAATGAGAATCATTCAGTTTCACAAAAGATTCCATAAAGTTTACCTTTAATTAATTTGTTAATTTTCTGTAAACTTCAGAGAATTACAATTATTACAGTACATTAATGACCATTTTTCAGTCACATTCAAGCTAAGTTGTATTTTCCTTCAACATTATCTTTGTAAAATGTTGCTGCTATTGGGTTTTTGAACAATGACGAGAAATACTTTTTGTTAACCACATTCAATGTACAGTATGAAACAGATCTGAGGCAGAAAAAAAAGAAAAGGGGTTAAAAAGAGTAAAGGGAAAATGATCTAACTTGGATGTCAGAGATTAAAAGAGCAGATTTAGAGGACAATTGGGGCAAGAAGAACATAGATTGTTACAGGAAAGTGCTCCAGTGGCGCAATCGGTTAGCGTGCGGTATTTATATGGCAGTATGTGCTCAGCTATGCCGAGGTTGTGAGTTCAAGCCTCACCTGGAGCATATTCTTTTTTGTTTCATCAACCAATAGCATTGTTTGAATGTATACAATGTTAAATAAAAGGCCTATGGATGTAAATTGCTAAATGTAATCTTTTACATAAAAAACAACATTTTCTCATTTTCCTATTTGGCTTACATTGGAGCGAATGTAAAGCAGTCAAATACAATAGGTGTCTCAATGTGGGCAAAAAGATATTGGTAATTTATGATGTATGATTTAAAAAAATTAAAAAATGATAGCTGTCCAAGCATATTCTTCCTTTTTTCAAACCAAAATACACCAGTGGAGCCAATGCTACTCATTATTTGGGTCTAGAGGATACATATATTTCCAGATTTATATATCCTAAAAAGGCAATCTTTAATGAGCATCCTGTCTATCTGTACTAAGTAAGGGTCAGCCTATCCCCCCTTCTTACCCCAAGTATTCACCTCTCACATTCATATCTTGCTCACCATATGTAATCCACTTCTCACCTCTCTCATAATCTGTAGTTATTACATTTCCTCCACCTACCTCCTGAGAATGATTAATTAACAAATCTGAACTCAATACAAAACCCCATTAAGAGTTAATCCTCACTGTAGCACAACCCCATGCTATTTCACCAGAGTCTTCAATTTAATAAATTATCTTTTTGCTATACAGCCGCAGCCCCTTTTATTCTCCAACATCTCCAACTTTTTTCGGGAATTTTTTCCGAATTCCACGCAGATCCCAGAGCCTTCTGTGTGTTCACCAAATCTACTCTTGCCTCTCCTCTGCTATGCAGAGCTACCTTCAAATGTGGCGACCCTATTTACCGTCTTCCCTACCGGTACCCCTTCTACGCGTTGTCTGTACTGGCACTTCGTAGGAGAATGCATCTTGGTGTATTATGGCATGATGGTGGTGGCATTCACCCTGGGGATGTCTGAGTGGTCTAGCCACTTGGTCCAGATTTTGAGGAAATTTGAGCCGGTGTCGTTGACCAGACTTGTCAACTGTTCCATCCGGCAGATATACCAGATTCTGTTCCGAATTTTTGTAATCGTGGGTAAATCTGGTAGCTTCCACAAAGCTGCGAGTTCGCACCGCGTGGCTGTTGCAAAGTGTGCAATCAGTTTTTGTGCCGGTCTGCCTATTCCCCGAGTGCGCCTGCCCAGCAGGAACAGCCAGGGGTCCAGGGGGACCGGCTGTTCGAGAATACTCTGTAGGCAATCCTGGATTTCCTCCCATAAAGGAGCCACTTTGGGGAAAACCCACAGCATGTGAAGCAAGTCTGCCTGTTCCCCGCATTGTTTTGGGCACAATGGAGGGTAATCTTTGACAAACTTTGCTAATCGTGTTGGGGTGAGATACCACCTCTTTAGGACTTTATATGCATTCTCCTTCAAGGTGGTGCATATAGAGCTTTTGCTGCTGCCAGTACTATTGTGGACCAGTCTTTGTCTTCTACTGTCTCCCCTAAGTCCGTTTCCCATTTGATTCTATAGTTAAGTTTAGTGTCAACGTCCTGCCTTGGGCAGACCACCTCTCTGTATATCCGAGATGTGAGTCCCGTGGTGTCCGTGCCTCTGGAACACAGCTGCTCAAAATTTGTTCGCTGGGGGCGCTTGGGAATTTTCGTGTAAAATGCTCTCACCTGGAGGTATCTAAAGAATTCAGAATTAGGCATTTCTGTTTCTGATCGAATTTGTTCGAATGTTTTGATTGATTGGCCTCCCTCCAGGTGTAGTAGCCTTGTGAGGCCTTTTGCTTTCCAGACCGCTAGGTTCTTGCATAACATACCCGGAGCGAAATCAGGGTTCCCCATAATCGGGGTCATAAGTGTGTGCTGGGTTGTTAGGGCACACTTGTGTTTGGTGTTCTCCCAAGTAGTCAACGAGCTATTCACTGCGGCCAGCGGCTCACTCAAGGTCTTATATACCTTTTTTGGTAGCCAAATTAGGTCTTGTATCTCTATGGGGTCACAGCATGCTGTTTCTAACTCAACCCATCGTCGCAGGCTAGGATGCATGTGCCACTGAATAATTTGGGTTAATTGGGCCGCTTTGAAGTACGATATCAAGCAAGGTACCCCTAATCCTCCTCTAACTGTTGGCCTAGTGAGAATGCTAGTTTTTATACGTGGTTTTTTATTACCCCAGACGAATTTCACCATAGAGGACTGTAAGCGGAGGATGTCGTCTCTGATCACTTGTATCGGAAGGGTCTGGAACAGATACAAGATTCGGGGGAGGAGATTCATCTTAAGGCACTGGATCCTGCCGATCCATGAAATTGTGTGGCCTGACCAGATCCGTAGATCCTCCTTCAGAGTCCTAATTAGCCTGGGGTAGTTGGCTTTGTAGAGGGCGTTGTACTCCTTGGTTATATAGATCCCTAAATATTTAATGGAGGAGGCTTGCCATTTGAAATTAAAATTCAATTCGATTAATTTTTCTGTGACCTTTGGCAGGTTTATATTTAAGGCTTCTGATTTTGTCTGATTAATTTTGAAACCCGAGATCTTATTAAATTCATCTAGCAGGCTGAAAACATTTGGCAGGGAGGTAAGGGGTTTGGATAACATTAGTATAATGTCATCTGCATACAGGGCCACTTTGTGTGACTGATCCTTGATCTGTATACCTGTTATATCGGGGGAGTTGCGTATGTGTGCCGCTAGGGGTTCTATACATAATGCAAAAATAAGTGGGGACAGGGGGCATCCCTGCCTGGTGCCACTCTTTATTGGGAAATCTTCCGACGGGAAGCCCTGGTGTCTGACCTTCGCCTTCGGTTCCCTATAGAGAGCCAGAATAGCGCCCAACATTCTCCCCCTTATGCCAAACGCTCTTAGCGTCTCTGTGAGATAGGGCCAATCTATGCGGTCGAAGGCCTTTTCAGCATCCAGACTCAATGCCATAGACGGGATATGTTTTCTATGTGCCAAATCAATTAGGTCTATTATCCGTCTGGTATTGTCTGTAGCTTGCCTCCCGCATATAAACCCTACTTGATCGGGGTGGACCAGCTTAGGCATAACTGTATTCAGGCGGTTGGCCAGTAATTTCGAGAAGATTTTGGTGTCCGAATTGATGAGGGATATTGGCCGGTAGCTTTTACAGTCAGCTGGGTCCTTCCCTGGTTTGGGGATCACTGTTATAGACGCTTGGAGCATCTGGCTAGGGATAGGGGCACCATCTAAAAATGAGTTAAATAGTCGGACCAGGTGAGGTACTAAGGTTTTTCTGAATTTTTTTATAATAAAGATTAGAGAAACCATCCGGGCCTGGGGCTTTGGATGGCTTTAGTGCTTTTATTACCTCTGATATCTCCTCACCTGAAAAGTCCTCCTGTAATGCTTCCCTTTCCAATCTGCCCAGACTGGGTAGTTTTGCCTCTGTTAGAAATGTTTTCAGCTGCCTATGAGTGTTCTCGCAATGGGAGACCTTCGCCCCATCGTATAGGGTCTCATAGTATTTTTTGAATTCGTCTACGATTTGTTTGGGGTCAGAAGTAAGGTCACCATTTTTGGTTCGAATTGCTTGAATGTGGAAGTTACGGTTACTATTTTTGAGTTTGTTAGCAAGCGGGGTATCTGGCTTGTTCGCCTTTTCATAGAATTGTCGCCTAGACCAGGTCAGCTCCTTCTCAGCTCGGGAGGACATCAATAAATTTAGTTTTGTTTTAGTGTCGCGCCAGGCCTGAAGGGTCTGCGCTTGTTTGTTAGTTTTGTGAAGGGCGGAGAGGGCTGTTAGCTCGGATTGGAGAATCTTAATCTTATATTCCCTCGCTTTTTTCCGCCTACTTGCTATCCCTATGAGCTCTCCACGAAGAGTCGCCTTATGGGCCTCCCATAGGGTGGATTGGGATGTCACACTACCGACATTCTCCTCAAAGTAGACCCTGATTTTATCCCTTACTGCTGTTTCAATTTCAGGGATTTTCAGAAGGAACTCATTAAGCTTCCACGTCGCTCCTGGTCTGTCTAGTCTGAAGTCTGTGCACCGCAGCTCTAGAGGTGCGTGATCTGACCATGAAATATCATGGATGGCCGTGTGGGAGATCTGCGAAACCATTCTGTTGGATACAAAGAGGTAGTCTATCCTGCTGTATCTGTCGTGTGGGTGTGAATAAAACGTGTACTCTTTTTCTCCTGGGTGTTGTTCACTCCAGATGTCTACTAATCTGTTTGTCCTGAGGCCTTGGGTCCATGCTGCTCTGCTTTGTGTGTGTTTCGTCTCGCTGGGTGTGCACCTATCAGCTTTAGGATCTAATGTGAGATTAAAATCACCGCCTAGTACTATACCGCCTTGTGCCACTTTATGTAGGATTGCAAAAAATCTCGAAAAGAAGGTATCTGCTCCTTCATTGGGTGCCTAGACATTGGCTAGTGTAAGAGTTTGTCCTCCCACAACACCTAATAGTATTAAGAAGCGCCCATTCTTATCTTTTTTTGTTAGTGTCGTGTCAAACGCAAGGCGGTTGTGTAGTAAAATTGCTACCCCTCTTTTCTTTTTATTGGCTGATGCAGAGAGCCACGTTCTATATCTGCTATCCAGA
Source organism: Ascaphus truei (assembly GCF_040206685.1). Taxonomy (NCBI): domain Eukaryota; kingdom Metazoa; phylum Chordata; class Amphibia; order Anura; family Ascaphidae; genus Ascaphus; species Ascaphus truei. The sequence goes on along the minus strand of NW_027456581.1, from coordinate 9,255 downwards.
AACTTTGGGGAACTGGTCCTTGAGAAGTGGGTCTCTTGAAGTAGTATTATGTTGGGGTCATGTCGTCGGTAATCAGTTAGGGCTAACTTTCTTTTCAGAGGGCCATTAAAGCCTTTCACGTTGTGTGATAAGATAGTAAAATCCTTACCCATTGGTGTTGTCATTGCGATTTGCTGCGTTACCTCTTTCTGTCTGGGTCACGTCTCTCTTCAGAGTATAGATCTGTGAACTGCTTTGTACACTGCTCGTCTGTACAGGGGGGAAACACTGGGGTACACACATCGGGAGCATGGGGGAGACAATAAATAAACATTGATAACTGTCGGCGACTCCAGGGGACCGAGTCCCCTGGGATGCCTGAACTGCCCCTTGTGGGATTCCGGTTCGGGTGGGCTCACCTCTGAACATGTCAGGATGTGCTTGACCCATTTCCACCGGCCCACTGGGGTCTTGCATGGATCCCTTGGGGTCTATCCCCCAAGTACCCATGAGGAGACTCATGGCAACGGCGAGTGGGCAACTACCCCCTCTCCCGCCTCCTTTAACCAGTTTTCACAGCAAACAGTTACAGCCAATATGACCTTCTAGCATCTCGAAGTTCGCGGGCATAGTCATTTTGTATGTGTCCTATCTATGTAGGCTACGCTTCCCACCTCTCTACTATTGCCCTCTATGTAATCACATAGTGCCCCCTTACCCTTATGGTCCCTGGGGTTCTTTATTCCCTCCCCTCTATACCCTCTAGTGTGGGGACTCTCCCTTCCTGGCCCTCGTATCAATCGGTTATGTCGTGTATGCCTTTCGCCCCTCGGGATGCTTCCGCGGCAGGAGGCCTCTACTTGTTACTAACGGGGTCTATCTTTCCCCCTCTGGTCATTCTCCCTGCTACCTCTGCATCCCCTGGTACCAGTGTGCTGTGTGTCAGGGCTGTGTGTGGGTCTTGTGACCCTATGCTCGTTCCGGGGCATCTGTCCTTCTGGGTCCTAGTTGTGTTTCCGGCGCTCCTGAATGACGTGTGTCCGCTTTTCCCGTCAGCTTGCCTCTACCAAGATGGCCGCGCAGCCATATCCGGTGACGTCTTTCCGGTCCCTGTTCTTTAGCAGCCGGATGTCGACGGAGGCGGACGTCTTCCTGCGCTGGGCCATTCTTCATCCGGCGATGCAGCTTTCTTCCCGCCAAGAGTCGAGACGCCTCCATCTTCCAGTGATGCGTGTCACGGGCCTCTTCTGGGTTGTGGGGCAGCCAATGTCGCCGGGATTACAGGTAAGTCGAATACTTTTCAGGTTTGGCCTGGAGCCTTGGGGTAGAATGTTCTTGTCCCCCAATAGATAGGTGATGTCGTGGCACTATGAAGCCATGTTCTGCTGCCAGTCACTCAGAGATGCAAGCGGCCTAGGTAACTTAAACTTTGCGCCATAACTTTTAGGCAACCAAACTTTGAAGTGTACAGTTTATTTTGTTAGTGAGTGCTTTGTTCACTCTTTTTCCGGCTCGCTGGTAACTCGAGCCTTCCGGGATGTGCCGGCCTGGTGCCACTCGTTGTCAGGTTCTGCCTCTTTCCGTGGGCCCGCGGCTTCTCCGACTGTCACCCCCAGTCTGCACAGGAATTCATCCCCTTCCTCTAGGTTTTTCATTGAGGTGGCCCTCCCGTTTTTAATGACTAGCAGGCCAAACGGGAAGGTCCACCGATAGCGAATAGCTCTGTCCCTGAGGAGTCGGGTGATCGGTTGCAGCTTCAGGCACCTGGCCAGGGTCAGGGGGGACAGATCCTGAAAGAGCTGCAGGGAGATTCCCTCAAATTGACAGGCTTCATCTCCTCTTGCTTTTATAAAGATTGCCTGCCTGGTACGGAAGTAATGCAACCGGGCAATTACATCTCTCGGTTGTGCGTTCGCCAGGGGTTTGCTCCTCAGGGCCCTATGGCATCTATCCATCATTAGCTCCGCCACGGGGGTATCAGAGAGCAGAGTCGCCATCCATCTGGTGACAAATTCGTCTATCTCTGTTATGTCCTCGGGGATACCGCGTATACGGACGTTACTGCGGCGGTCTCGATTCTCGGCATCTTCTTGGCGTTCGGCCAGCTCTGTAATTTGACTTTGTCGATGGTAAGAACGCTTCTCTGACTTTTTAATTGTTGTGGAGACAGCCACCATTTTGTCCTCCAGGGCCCCCGTTCTTTCTCCGAGGCCCTATACCTCTTTCCTTAGTTCCTGTATCTCTGCCCTGAATAACGATTTCATATCGTTATATAATCGGTCAAAGTCACAACGCCATACGGGCCTCTGTTCCGGCATCTCATCCAAGTCCTCGTCATGTTCTGACCCCGATCCTGCCGCAGAGCCGGGCGCCATTTCTGCCCTCACGTCTCTGGTCGCGGATCGGCTCAGATATCTCCGAAGATCTCCCGTGTTTTTTTTTTTTGTTGATGGCGGGGCCATCTCTATATGTTCCCTTGTTGGTATCAAGAAACTTCAAGTGCGAAATTCCGATTTTGTTTGCCTTATCTTTATTAATGCTTTGGCGGGGGTAGGAGCTACTGGATTAGGCAGCTATTCCCCTCACCATCGCGCATGCGCCTCCCGCGGTTGATGTTTTTATACGTTTTGTTTTAAAATCCAAACAAGTATAAATCCCACTTAAGAGTTAATCCTCACTGTAGCACAACCCCATGCTATTTCACCAGAGTCTTCAATTTAATAAATTATCTTATTGCTATAGGTGAGTGGATATTGTATGTGGGAGAAACCAAGAGTGCTGAAAGAACTTTTGCATGTACGACCATCTTTTCTTTCAGTTTTACGTGCTTTATGCTTTATGCTTTATCAAAGTGGGCAATCATAAATGACAACATAGAAGAGGAATAAAGAATCTTCTTTTTTTTGCCAATTACATAGCAAGCTAAAGGATAACATGCTAAAACAACATTGAATATTTGAGTAACACACAGTGAAAGTAAATATGAAGGAACATTGCTTGATGTTAATATTAAAGATATTTTAAATGCCTTAAGCATAGAATAAAATATTCCAACACATTTGAACTTTGCAACTCACTCAAAAAATCATTTTTTTTTAAATCAATTTTGACATACAAAGGGTGGAGGGATACCAACATTGATCTCTTGGGTATCTAGAGGGAACTATCAATATGCAGACTATGGCAAAAGTATCAACAAAATAAACATGTCCAAGAATTAGGTATTCAATATTCTTAATCTGCAAGACAAAAACATACAGAACCCCTTTAAGATCATATTGAACGCCCCAAAAACATTAAATCTGATTTTAATATAAAATGTTCTGTCTCTGAATTTAATATCAAAGTACGAAGTACATTTGTTCTTAATGAGAATAATTCTGTTTCACAAAAGATTCCATAAAGTTTACATTTGATTAATGTCTTAATTTTCTGTAAACTTCAGGAAGTCACAGTACAATTATTACATACATGAATGACCATTTTCAGCAAAAATTAAAGCTAAGTTGTTTTTTTCTTCAACAGGTTTAGAAAGCCCTGCTTAGCTTTTGTGAATGATAACAATAAAACATTACAAATGCTTTTTCATAACAAAAAGCTATTTGTGCTGAAGTGTGATAAGCAGTTGAACTATAACATTGATTATTCCCATTATATTTAAACAATATAGTTTTGGCAGACTGTAAAGTATGTACACATCCCAATACATGCAGTACTTAGCACAGTCATTAAGAAGAAGTCAAATATTATCTGTAAATATAAAGTGGAAGAATTCCCTCACTCTCACACTAAAGTGCTCATTATCCTCTGTCACCTTAAGATTTTCTGTAGGGGTAAACCGTTTCTCCACTATTTTATGTTGTGCAAAGTATTGCACACAAATGACCTCTTAGCACTATGTTGCAGCATAGAGATACTTATCAATAGAAAACAATGCATTTATTGAAATGGAGTCCTTTATTAAATGTTTTACAACCAGCAGCACCCTAAAATGTATAACTTGGAAAATGTTTGATGAATTCAGAGTGTTTTCTTCTTTAGTGCGCCACATATTCCAGTAAGTAAAGATTGCTTTGCCAAGCAGATACAAACAAAATGAAAAGTGCAGTGAAGTTTTTAATAACACTTAACCACTGAAAAAGTCAACGTAGTAAGCAGGATTGGAACCTGCGCGGGGAAACCCCAATGGATTTCTAGTCCATCGCCTTAACCACTCGGCCATGACTACATAGCTGGTAGCACTGAATTGAGTCACACAGATGGCTCTTGAGCGGATATGGGTAACACACACATGATTGATGACCAATATGAACCAAATAACCTTGAGAACATTTTCATAAAGAGAAATACATGACTTGTTTGTACACATTGTTTAAACAACATTATATTTGTAAAATGTTGCTGCTATTGGGTTTTGGAACAATGACGAGAAATACTTTTTGTTATCCACATTCAATGTACAGTATGAAACAGATCTGAGGCAGAAAAAAAAGATAAGGGGTTAAAAGGAATAAAGGGAAAATGATCTAACTTGGATGTCAGAGATTAAAAGAGCAGATTTGGAGGACAATTGGGGCAAGAAGAAAAGAGATCATTACAGGCATGTGCTCCAGTGGCGCAATCGGTTTGCGCGCGGTACTTATATGGCAATATGTGCTAAGCTATGCCGAGGTTGTGAGTTCAAGCCTCACCTGGAGCATATCCTTTTTTGTTTCATCAACCAATAGCATTGTTTGAATGTATACAATGTTAAATCAAAGGCCTATGGATGTAAATTGCTAAATGTAATCTTTTACATAAAAACAACATTTCCTAATTTTCCTATTTGGCTTACATTGGAGCGAATGTAAAGCAGTCAAATACAATAGGTGTCTCAATGTGGGCAAGAAGATATTGGTAATTGATGATGTATGCTTTAAAAAAAATAAAAAATTAGAGCTGTCCAAGCATATTCTTCCTTTTTTCAAACCAAAATACACCAGTGGAGCCAATGCTACTCATTATTTGGGTCTAGAGGATAAATATATTTCCAGATTTATATATCCTAAAAAGACAATCTTTAATGAGCATCCTGTCTATCTGTACTAAGTAAGGGTCAGCCTATCCCCCCTTCTTACCCCAACTATTCACCTCTCACATTCATATCTTGCTCACCATATGTAATCCACTTCTCACCTCTCTCATAATCTGTAGTTATTAAATTTCCTACACCTACATCCTGAGAATGATTAATAAACAAATCTGAAATCAATACAAAACCCCATTAAGAGTTAAAATTCACCCTAGCAAAGCCACATTCTACCTTTCAATCAAGCCAGAAATATTTTTTCAAACACAATTTGCATCTGAATGGCAGTGGTGGAACAAAAGCTTTCTACATTTTGTTTTTAAATCCAAACAAGTATAAATCACTCTTAAGAGTTAATCCTCACTGTAGCACAACCCCATGCTATTTCACCAGAGTCTTCAATTTAATAAATTATCTTTTTGCTATACAGCCGCAGCCCCTTTTATTCTCCAACATCTCCAACTTTTTTCGGGATTTTTTTCCGAATGCCACGCACTTCACCGCACTTTACCACGTTCATGCCGCATTCATACCGCTTTCATGTTGCATTCATGCCGGCGTCACCCGCGGTTGATGTTTTTCTACGTTTTGTTTTTAAATCCAAACAAGTATAAATCCCACTTAAGAGTTAATCCTCACTGTAGCACAACCCCATGCTATTTCACCAGAGTCTTCAATTTAATAAATTATCTTATTACTATAGGCGAGTGGATCTTGTATGTGGGAGAAACCAAGAGTGCTGAAAGAAGTTTTGCATGTACGACCATCTTTTCTTTCAGTTTTACGTGCTTTATGCTTTATGCTTTATGCTTTATCAAAGTGGGCAATCATAAATGACAACATAGAAGAGGAATAAAGAATCTTCTGTTTTTTGCCAATTACATAGCAAGCTAAAGGATAACATGCTAAAACAACATTGAATATTTGAGTAACACACAGTTAAAGTAAATATGAAGGAACATTGCTTGATGTTAATATTAAAGATATTTTAAATGCCTTAAGCATAGAATAAAATATTCCAACACATTTGAACTTTGCAACTCACTCAAAAAATCATTTTTTTTTTTTATCAATTTTGACATACAAAGGGTGGAGGGATACCAACATTGATCTCTTGGGTATCTAGAGGGAACTATCAATATGCAGACTATGGCAAAAGTATCAACAAAATAAACATGTCCAAGAATTAGGTATTCAATATTCTTAATCTGCAAGACAAAAACATACAGAACCCCTTTAAGATCATATTGAACGCCCCAAAAACATTAAATCTGATTTTAATATAAAATGTTCTGTCTCTGAATTTAATATCAAAGTACGAAGTACATTTGTTCTTAATGAGAATAATTCTGTTTCACAAAGGATTCCATAAAGTTTACATTTGATTAATGTCTTAATTTTCTGTAAACTTCAGGAAGTCACAGTACAATTATTACATACATGAATGACCATTTTCAGTAAAATTCAAGCTAAGTTGTTTTTTTCTTCAACAGGTTTAGAAAGCCCTGCTTAGCTTTTGTGAATGATAACAATAAAACATTACAAATGCTTTTTCATAACAAAAAGCTATTTGTGCTGAAGTGTGATAAGCAGTTGAACTATAACATTGATTATTCCCATTATATTTAAACAATATAGTTTTGGCAGACTGTAAAGTATGTACACATCCCAATACATGCAGTACTTAGCACAGTCATTAAGAAGAAGTCAAATATTATCTGTAAATATAAAGTGGAAGAATTCCCTCACTCTCACACTAAAGTGTTCATTATCCTCTGTCACCTTAAGATTTTCTGTAGGGGTAAACCGTTTCTCCACTATTTTATGTTGTGCAAAGTATTGCACACAAATGACCTCTTAGCACTATGTTGCAGCATAGAGATACTTATCAATAGAAAACAATGCATTTATTGAAATGGAGTCCTTTATTAAATGTTTTACAGCCAGCAGCACCCTAAAATGTATAACTTGGAAAATGTTTGATGAATTCAGAGTGTTTTCTTCTTTAGTGCGCCACATATTCCAGTAAGTAAAGATTGCTTTGCCAAGCAGATACAAACAAAATGAAAAGTGCAGTGAAGTTTTTAATAACACTTAACCACTGAAAAAGTCAACGTAGTAAGCAGGATTGGAACCTGCGCGGGGAAACCCCAATGGATTTCTAGTCCATCGCCTTAACCACTCGGCCATGACTACATAGCTGGTAGCACTGAATTCAGTCACACAGATGGCTCTTGAGCGGATATGGGTAACACACACATGATTGATGACCAATATGAACCAAATAACCTTGAGAACATTTTCATAAAGAGAAATACATGACTTGTTTGTACACATTGTTTAAACAACATTATATTTGTAAAATGTTGCTGCTATTGGGTTTTGGAACAATGACGAGAAATACTTTTTGTTATCCACATTCAATGTACAGTATGAAACAGATCTGAGGCAGAAAAAAAAGATAAGGGGTTAAAAGGAATAAAGGGAAAATGATCTAACTTGGATGTCAGAGATTAAAAGAGCAGATTTGGAGGACAATTGCGGCAAGAAGAAAATAGATCATTACAGGCATGTACTCCAGTGGCGCAATCGGTTTTCGCGCGGTACTTATATGGCAATATGTGCTAAGCTATGCCGAGGTTGTGAGTTCAAGCCTCACCTGGAGCATATCCTTTTTTGTTTCATCAACCAATAGCATTGTTTGAATGTATACAATGTTAAATCAAAGGCCTATGGATGTAAATTGCTAAATGTAATCTTTTACATAAAAACAACATTTCCTAATTTTCCTATTTGGCTTACATTGGAGCGAATGTAAAGCAGTCAAATACAATAGGTGTCTCAATGTGGGCAAGAAGATATTGGTAATTGATGATGTATGCTTTAAAAAAAATAAAAAATTAGAGCTGTCCAAGCATATTCTTCCTTTTTTCAAACCAAAATACACCAGTGGAGCCAATGCTACTCATTATTTGGGTCTAGAGGATAAATATATTTCCAGATTTATATATCCTAAAAAGACAATCTTTAATGAGCATCCTGTCTATCTGTACTAAGTAAGGGTCAGCCTATCCCCCCTTCTTACCCCAACTATTCACCTCTCACATTCATATCTTGCTCACCATATGTAATCCACTTCTCACCTCTCTCATAATCTGTAGTTATTAAATTTCCTACACCTACATCCTGAGAATGATTAATAAACAAATCTGAAATCAATACAAAACCCCATTAAGAGTTAAAATTCACCCTAGCAAAGCCACATTCTACCTTTCAATCAAGCCAGAAATATTTTTTCAAACACAATTTGCATCTGAATGGCAGTGGTGGAACAAAAGCTTTCTACATTTTGTTTTTAAATCCAAACAAGTATAAATCACTCTTAAGAGTTAATCCTCACTGTAGCACAACCCCATGCTATTTCACCAGAGTCTTCAATTTAATAAATTATCTTTTTGCTATACAGCCGCAGCCCCTTTTATTCTCCAACATCTCCAACTTTTTTCGGGATTTTTTTCCGAATGCCACGCACTGCACCGCACTTTACCACGTTCATGCCGCATTCATACCGCTTTCATGTTGCATTCATGCCGACGTCACCCGCGGTTGATGTTTTTCTACGTTTTGTTTTTAAATCCAAACAAGTATAAATCCCACTTAAGAGTTAATCCTCACTGTAGCACAACCCCATGCTATTTCACCAGAGTCTTCAATTTAATAAATTATCTTATTGCTATAGGCGAGTGGATCGTGTATGTGGGAGAAACCAAGAGTGCTGAAAGAACTTTTGCATGTACGACCATCTTTTCTTTCAGTTTTACGTGCTTTATGCTTTATGCTTTATCAGAGTGGGCAATCATAAATGACAACATAGAAGAGGAATAAAGAATCTTCTGTTTTTTGCCAATTACATAGCAAGCTAAAGGATAACATGCTAAAACAACATTGAATATTTGAGTAACACACAGTTAAAGTAAATATGAAGGAACATTGCTTGATGTTAATATTAAAGATATTTTAAATGCCTTAAGCATAGAATAAAATATTCCAACACATTTGAACTTTGCAACTCACTCAAAAAATCATTTTTTTTTTTATCAATTTTGACATACAAAGGGTGGAGGGATACCAACATTGATCTCTTGGGTATCTAGAGGGAACTATCAATATGCAGACTATGGCAAAAGTATCAACAAAATAAACATGTC
>NW_027456580.1:0-16123 GCF_040206685.1 Ascaphus truei | reverse complement strand
ACATTGGCAGGGCCCAGGAAAAGACATAGCGCCTGGGAGTCTATGCTATAGAAACAAACACATTGCCTGTTATTGTTCCCCAGGCACTGAATGTATATTATCTTTTTTTAGTACCAGAGAACACTATTTATAGTTGTATTATAACAGACACTAATAGGGAATTCCAGGAAAGGTAAGGGAAGGAACGGAAGGCGTATCAGGTGTGTGGGCATGAAAGAATAGAGATAACACAAAGTACAGATTAGAAAGAAATACTTTATTTACACTTTAGTGCTTACAAATAGTTTGGCACCAGCATGGATAGTGGAGGGTCACACACAGATTGAGTGCATCCACCAGTACATTTAGTAAGTCTACTCTTAACATAATCTTAATTGTGTTTTTTAATGAGTATTACACAGGATGATTGAAATGATTTCATGAAAATAAATTATTTTACTTTCTGATCATCCAACGGCTAAGAAATTAATCTGATTTAGGAAGAATAAACAAGGTGAGTATTTCTGAGACCTAAACTACTCCATGTGAGCAGGGGTGACCTTAACAACTGTTAGGGTTTGGGTTTTGCAAATGTGTGAGGAGTGTGTAAGTTTAGGGTTCCCACACGTGTGAGGAGTGTGTCAGGTTAGGGTTTCCCACACGTGTGAGGAGTGTGTAAGTTTAGGGTTTCCCACATGTGTGAGGAGTGTGTCAGGTTAGGGTTTCCCACACGTGTAAGGAGTGTGTCAGGTAAGGGTTTCCCACACGTGTAAGGAGTGTGTCAGGTAAGGGTTTGGGTTTCCCACACGTGTGAGGAGTGTGTCAGGTTAGGGTTCCCACACGTGTGAGGAGTGTGTCACGTGTAGGCATACACATATCCAGCCTCAAGGAGATCCTGGGCAAGATAAGGAGAGTGGCTTGGAACATTGTTGGATGAGGCCGAGCACTGATAAAAAGTTAGGTAGTAGAACGAGTGGTTAGAGGAGCTCAGAAATTGTTGCTAGGCTGTAAGAGTAATTATGTTATACGCCTCGGAATAATGAGACTGTGACCAGGGACCTGGCACAGGGTAGATATCCCTACGGGGAGAGGGAATCCCTAATCAAGGAGGAATATACCTTTCAGAGGGAAGCTGCTGGACAATCATGTGTGGCTAAATACACCTAGTGTGGAGGGCAGCTGGCCACATCCAACAATAAAGATGTTCCCGTTGAAAGATACCCTCGTGTGTAAGTGTGGAGTGATTACGCAGGGGGTTGCACTACAGAGGAGTTCCTCACCAGGACCATCCACAAGCTCACGCTGGGATCCTGATGAGGTGGAGACGCTGCACTGGATCTAGGTAGGACTCAAGCACACTACCTCAGTTGCCTGTCTGGGTTGGCAATCCCCAAACACCATCATGCGGGAGACTCAGGAGTCCTGTTGCCAACAGGTGCACCACCAGACATCACACTGTAATGGGGACTGGTTAGACCACAGGGGCCAATGTGAGATTGGGTGGGTCAGGCCAGTCCAGAAAATCCGTTACATATATATATATATGTAAACTTTTATCACATACATGTTACATGTGCATATATGGCACTGCATTAGCCGGACTGGTGCAAGTGAACATTAGGGATTCATTGGTGCTCCTCTCATGGCTAATTAAATGACTCATCCACTGGCGGACAGTCCTGCAGGCTTCCCCAGGCAGTTGTTAGTTCTTCGGAAGCGGCTCCTGACACGGCGAGGATTGCCCTTGTGAGCAGATAATGAGAGTGCCAGTTGACAGGTGTGGCATGATTACAGCATCTCTCCATGAAGTTCATTCCACAGCCACTCTACAGTAAACAGCCTCATTAGCACCCGCGGCCCCCAGAGGCAAAGCATGTTTGACATTATTAATTGGGTTTTCTGTAAAAGGAGTCAAATAGATGAAAAGGTTTATCAAGCTGAAATAATTAATTTTTCCTGAATTCGCTGACAGTTCAGTTCTCCTTCAAAGAGGATGTTAAGGTCCTTTTCTTTTTTAATTTCAAATGTCCAAATATATAATAACAGCATAAGTGCAGCTTTTTAGCAAAATTATAATTAAAGGGAATTTAATTAACTTGGACCAGAAGAAAGAAAAAGAACTGCTATCTTGGTCTTTCCAGCGTTGCAAATGGGCGGAAATATTCTGGGTTATTGCTGCCTTCATTTTAATCCAATCAGTTCCTAATAAAATAGGTAATTACATGTTTAAAAGGATTGTGCTCCACAGCGGTATATTGAAATAGTCATGCTTGCCCTGCTAAGTTTGCAGAACGTGTAATTGTAAGGCTTAGAATAAGCTTATTTAAGTACAGTTAATATATGTTACAGATAAAGCGTGTTGAAACAATGACGCTCTTCTGACTGCCCATCAAATGACTAATCATTTAAAGTCTCTCTTTTTGCCTTTTTTAATTACTTAAGCACTAGAATTAGCCCAGGAAAGGCTGCCAGCCATACCATGCGGGTTGGTTTTGTCAGTGGAGACAGACACACAGTCTGCGATGTCTGTGAAGTTACAATTTGCATCTCAGTCAATGGGTGTGCTGTATAAAACAAATTAAGAGCAAATTTGACACAAAGTATAATTTTCACCTGGTGTCTCTTTTTGTCAATTTGTCAAGAGCTGATTTCCACCCCATGAACCTCAGTGATTTAGGGCGTATCCCGGGAGTTATTATATAGTCCTCAGACTTTTCAGACCCACAGTCTGCTGCCCAAGGAACATGTCATGCTAGACACCAAACGCTTGATTGTATATCTCAACACATGAGTGAGATAACCTTCATTTATTCCAGCACTGCTTGCAATGTTGCACTATATTGTAATATTTTTATTTCACATATTTCCTGGGACATTTTGCGCGCGGCATTTCCTGTGTTACTGTACTTGTCAAGACGATTAGAAAAAGTGTTGTTTCACCGGATCTGCACCGGATCTGCACCAGCTCCAAGGATGGTCACCGGAGTATTTTCCGGACCTTACACTTTGTCACTGATCAGAGTATACTCCCTGTATTATTACACACAGGCCCTTATTCTGCAAGGTGTGATAAGAGACGCGCTTTCCCATGAAAACTGGGCTTTTCCTGTCGCCTGCGCTTAACGCACTGCGCAGATTACACGCCGCTGTCTCTTTTATATGTTATTTGCGCTTGAATCGCTTCACTTTGAAAAAACAGTCCAGGTTCTACTTATCAAACTGAAAAACCTGGCAATAAACAGAACACGGATCCAGAACAAGCACAAGGATCGATTTTTCATTTTTCTGGGGTATGTCTTTGATCTCGTTTTGCAGACTTTTCCAATGTCTCTTACACAGTGCATATTAGATAGATAGATAGATAGATAGATAGATAGATAGATAGATAGATAGATAGATTATTTTTCTTCTTCGTTTAAATGAAGCTTTTGAATAAAAGGATAATGAAAATAAAAATCCTGCTGACAAATATTTTGTGCCCAGTTTTAAATGCTGTAACATTTACCAAAAGTGTAACATTTTGAATAAGAAATGTCATCCCAAAAAAGCAAACATCACAGGCTGGGAAAAGCTCAGGAGACTTGTGTGGGGCAGAAACATTGTGTAATTACCGAATATTCTTTATTTGCATGTTTTGGAGACCAGCGACTTCTAAATGATTGGAAGCCCCTTCTGTGCTGTAGAGACGTGGGAACCCCTTCTGAGCTGGAGAGATGTGGGAACCCCTTCTGTGCTGGAGAGATGTGGGAACCCCTTCTGTGCTGGAGAGATGCGGGAACCCCTTCTGAGCTGCAGAGATGTGGGAACCCCTTCTGTGTAGGAGAGATGTGGGAACCCCTTCTGAGCTGCAGAGATGTGGGAACCCCTTCTGTGCTGGAGAGATGTGGGAACCCCTTCTGTGCGGGAGAGATGTGGGAACCCTTTCTGTGCTGGAGAGATGTGGGAACCCCTTCTGTGCTGGAGAGACGTGGGAACCCCTTCTGTGCTGGAGAGATGTGGGAACCCTTTCTGTGCTGGAGAGATGTGGGAACCCCTTCTGTGCGGGAGAGACGTGGGAACCCCTTCTGTGCTGGAGAGATGCGGGAACCCCTTCTGTGCGTGAGATGTGTGGGAACCCCTTCTGTGCTGGAGAGATGTGGGAACCCCTTCTGTGCTGGAGAGATGCGGGAACCCCTTCTGTGCTGGAGAGATGTGGGAACCCCTTCTGTGCTGGAGACATGTGGGAACCCCTTCTGTGCTGGAGAGATGTGGGAATCCCTTCTGTGCTGGAGAGATGTGGGAACCCTTTCTGAGCTGGAGACATGTGGGAACCCCTTCTGTGCATGAGATGTGTGGGAACCCCTTCTGAGCTGGAGAGATGTGGGAACCCCTTCTGTGCTGGAGAGATGTGGGAACCCTTTCTGTGCTGGAGAGATGTGGGAACCCATTCTGTGCTGGAGAGATGCGGGAACCCCTTCTGTGCTGGAGAGATGCGGGAACCCCTTCTGTGCGGGAGAGACGTGGGAACCCCTTCTGTGCTGGAGAGATGTGGGAACCCCTTCTGTGCTGGAGAGATGTGGGAACCCCTTGTGTGCTGGAGAGATGTGGGAACCCCTTCTGTGCTGGAGATATGCGGGAACCCCTTCTGTGCGTGAGATGTGTGGGAACCCCTTCTGTGCTGGAGAGATGTGGGAACCCCTTCTGTGCTGGAGAGATGTGGGAACCCCTTCTGTGCTGGAGACATGTGGGAACCCCTTCTGTGCTGGAGAGATGTGGGAACCCCTTCTGTGCTGGAGAGATGTGGGAACCCCTTCTGAGCTGGAGAGATGTGGGAACCCTTTTTGTGCTGGAGAGATGTGGGAACCCCTTCTGTGCTGTAGAAATGTGGGAACCCCTTCTGAGCTGGAGAGATGTGGGAACCCTTTCTGTGCTGGAGAGACGTGGGAACCCCTTCTGAGCTGGAGAGATGTGGGAACCCCTTCTATGCTGGAGAGATGTGGGAACCCCTTCTGTGCGGGAGAGATGTGGGAACCCCTTCTGTGCTGGAGAGATGTGGGAACCCCTTCTGTGCTGGAGAGATGTGGGAACCCCTTCTGTGCTGGACAGACGTGGGAACCCCTTCTGTGCTGGAGAGGTGTGGGAACCCCTTCTGTGCTGGAGAAATGTGGGAACACCTTCTGTGCTGGAGAGATGTGGGAACCCCTTCTGTGCTGGAGAGATGTGGGAACCCCTTCTGTGCTGGAGAGATGTGGGAACCCCTTATGTGCTGGAGAGATGTGGGAACCCCTTCTGTGCTGGAGAGATGTGGGAACCCCTTCTGTGCTGGAGAGGTGTGGGAACCCTTTCTGTGCTGGAGAGACGTAGGAACCCTTTCTGAGCTGGATAGATGTGGGAACCCCTTCTGTGCTGTAGAGATGTGGGAACCCCTTCTGTGCTGGAGAGATGTGGGAATCCCTTCTGTGCTGGAGAGATGTGGGAACACCTTCTGTGCTGAAGAGACGTGGGAACCCTTTCTGAGCTGGAGAGATGTGGGAACCCCTTCTGTGCTGTAGAGATATGGGAACCCCTTCTGAGCTGGAGAGATGTGGGAACCCCTTCTGTGCTGGAGAGATGTGGGAACCCCTTCTGTGCTGGAGAGATGTGGGAACCCCTTCTGTGCTGAAGAGACGTGGGAACCCTTTCTGAGCTGGAGAGATGTGGGAACCCCTTCTGTGCTGTAGAGATGTGGGAAAACCTTCTGAGCTGGAGAGATGTGGGAACCCCTTCTGTGCTGGAGAGATGTGGGAACCCCTTCTGTGCTGGAAAGACGTGGGAACCCTTTCTGAGCTGGAGAGATGTGGGAACCCCTTCTGTGCTGTTGAGATGTGGGAACCCCTTCTGTGCTGTAGAGACGTGGGAACCCCTTCTGTGCTGGACAGACGTGGGAACCCCTTCTGTGCTGGAGAGGTGTGGGAACCCCTTCTGTGCTGGAGAGATGTGGTAACCCCTTCTGTGCTGGAGAGACGTGGGAACCCTTTCTGAGCTAGAGAGATGTGGGAACCCCTTGTGTGCTGTAGAGACGTGGGAACCCTTTCTGAGCTGGAGAGATGTGGGAACCCCTTCTGTGCTGGAGAGACGTGGGAACCCCTTCTGTGCGGGAGAGACGTGGGAACACCTTCTGTGCTGGAGAGATGCGGGAACCCCTTCTGTGTGTGAGATGTGTGGGAACCCCTTCTGTGCTGGAGAGATGTGGGAACCCCTTCTGTGCTGGAGAGATGCGGGAACCCCTTCTGTGCTGGAGAGATGTGGGAACCCCTTCTGTGCTGGAGACATGTGGGAACCCCTTCTGTGCTGGAGAGATGTGGGAATCCCTTCTGTGCTGGAGAGATGTGGGAACCCCTTCTGAGCTGGAGACATGTGGGAACCCCTTCTGTGCGTGAGATGTGTGGGAACCCCTTCTGAGCTGGAGAGATGTGGGAACCCCTTCTGTGCTGGAGAGATGTGGGAACCCTTTCTGTGCTGGAGAGATGTGGGAACCCATTCTGTGCTGGAGAGATGCGGGAACCCCTTCTGTGCTGGAGAGATGCGGGAACCCCTTCTGTGCGGGAGAGACGTGGGAACCCCTTCTGTGCTGGAGAGATGTGGGAACCCCTTCTGTGCTGGAGAGATGTGGGAACCCCTTCTGTGCTGGAGAGATGTGGGAACCCCTTCTGAGCTGGAGAGATGTAGGAACCCTTTTTGTGCTGGAGAGATGTGGGAACCCCTTCTGTGCTGTAGAGATGTGGGAACCCCTTCTGAGCTGGAGAGATGTGGGAACCCTTTCTGTGCTGGAGAGACGTGGGAACCCCTTCTGTGCGGGAGAGATGTGGGAACCCCTTCTGTGCTGGAGAGATGTGGGAACCCCTTCTGTGCTGGAGAGACGTGGGAACCCCTTCTGTGCTGGACAGACGTGGGAACCCCTTCTGTGCTGGAGAGGTGTGGGAACCCCTTCTGTGCTGGAGAAATGTGGGAACACCTTCTGTGCTGGAGAGATGTGGGAACCCCTTCTGTGCTGGAGAGATGTGGGAACCCCTTCTGTGCTGGAGAGATGTGGGAACCCCTTATGTGCTGGAGAGATGTGGGAACCCCTTCTGTGCTGGAGAGATGTGGGAACCCCTTCTGTGCTGGAGAGGTGTGGGAACCCTTTCTGTGCTGGAGAGACGTAGGAACCCTTTCTGAGCTGGATAGATGTGGGAACCCCTTCTGTGCTGTAGAGATGTGGGAACCCCTTCTGTGCTGGAGAGATGTGGGAATCCCTTCTGTGCTGGAGAGATGTGGGAACACCTTCTGTGCTGAAGAGACGTGGGAACCCTTTCTGAGCTGGAGAGATGTGGGAACCCCTTCTGTGCTGTAGAGATATGGGAACCCCTTCTGAGCTGGAGAGATGTGGGAACCCCTTCTGTGCTGGAGAGATGTGGGAACCCCTTCTGTGCTGGAGAGATGTGGGAACCCCTTCTGTGCTGAAGAGACGTGGGAACCCTTTCTGAGCTGGAGAGATGTGGGAACCCCTTCTGTGCTGTAGAGATGTGGGAACCCCTTCTGAGCTGGAGAGATGTGGGAACCCCTTCTGTGCTGGAGAGATGTGGGAACCCCTTCTGTGCTGGAAAGACATGGGAACCCTTTCTGAGCTGGAGAGATGTGGGAACCCCTTCTGTGCTGTTGAGATGTGGGAACCCCTTCTGTGCTGTAGAGACGTGGGAAACCCTTCTGTGCTGGACAGACGTGGGAACCCCTTCTGTGCTGGAGAGACGTGGGAACCCTTTCTGAGCTGGAGAGATGTGGGAACCCCTTGTGTGCTGTAGAGACGTGGGAACCCTTTCTGAGCTGGAGAGATGTGGGAACCCCTTCTGTGCTGGAGAGATGTGGGAACCCCTTCTGTGCGGGAGAGACGTGGGAACACCTTCTGTGCTGGAGAGATGCGGGAACCCCTTCTGTGCGTGAGATGTGTGGGAACCCCTTCTGTGCTGGAGAGATGCGGGAACCCCTTCTGTGCTGGAGAGATGCGGGAACCCCTTCTGTGCTGGAGAGATGTGGGAACCCCTTCTGTGCTGGAGACATGTGGGAACCCCTTCTGTGCTGGAGAGATGTGGGAATCCCTTCTGTGCTGGAGAGATGTGGGAACCCCTTCTGAGCTGGAGACATGTGGGAACCCCTTCTGTGCGTGAGATGTGTGGGAACCCCTTCTGAGCTGGAGAGATGTGGGAACCCCTTCTGTGCTGGAGAGATGTGGGAACCCTTTCTGTGCTGGAGAGATGTGGGAACCCATTCTGTGCTGGAGAGATGCGGGAACCCCTTCTGTGCTGGAGAGATGCGGGAACCCCTTCTGTGCGGGAGAGACGTGGGAACCCCTTCTGTGCTGGAGAGATGTGGGAACCCCTTCTGTGCTGGAGAGATGTGGGAACCCCTTGTGTGCTGGAGAGATGCGGGAACCCCTTCTGTGCTGGAGAGATGCGGGAACCCCTTCTGTGCGTGAGATGTGTGGGAACCCCTTCTGTGCTGGAGAGATGTGGGAACCCCTTCTGTGCTGGAGAGATGTGGGAACCCCTTCTGTGCTGGAGACATGTGGGAACCCCTTCTGTGCTGGAGAGATGTGGGAACCCCTTCTGTGCTGGAGAGATGTGGGAACCCCTTCTGAGCTGGAGAGATGTGGGAACCCTTTTTGTGCTGGAGAGATGTGGGAACCCCTTCTGTGCTGTAGAGATGTGGGAACCCCTTCTGAGCTGGAGAGATGTGGGAACCCTTTCTGTGCTGGAGAGACGTGGGAACCCCTTCTGAGCTGGAGAGATGTGGGAACCCCTTCTATGCTGGAGAGATGTGGGAACCCCTTCTGTGCGGGAGAGATGTGGGAACCCCTTCTGTGCTGGAGAGATGTGGGAACCCCTTCTGTGCTGGAGACACGTGGGAACCCCTTCTGTGCTGGACAGACGTGGGAACCCCTTCTGTGCTGGAGAGGTGTGGGAACCCCTTCTGTGCTGGAGAAATGTGGGAACACCTTCTGTGCTGGAGAGATGTGGGAACCCCTTCTGTGCTGGAGAGATGTGGGAACCCCTTCTGTGCTGGAGAGATGTGGGAACCCCTTATGTGCTGGAGAGATGTGGGAACCCCTTCTGTGCTGGAGAGATGTGGGAACCCCTTCTGTGCTGGAGAGACGTAGGAACCCTTTCTGAGCTGGATAGATGTGGGAACCCCTTCTGTGCTGTAGAGATGTGGAAACCCCTTCTGTGCTGGAGAGATGTGGGAACCCCTTCTGTGCTGGAGAGATGTGGGAACCCCTTCTGTGCTGAAGAGACGTGGGAACCCTTTCTGAGCTGGCAGAGATGTGGGAACCCCTTCTGTGCTGTAGAGATATGGGAACCCCTTCTGAGCTGGAGAGATGTGGGAACCCCTTCTGTGCTGGAGAGATGTGGGAACCCCTTCTGTGCTGGAGAGATGTGGGAACCCCTTCTGTGCTGAAGAGACGTGGGAACCCTTTCTGAGCTGGAGAGATGTGGGAACCCCTTCTGTGCTGTAGAGATGTGGGAACCCCTTCTGAGCTGGAGAGATGTGGGAACCCCTTCTGTGCTGGAGAGATGTGGGAACCCCTTCTGTGCTGGAAAGACGTGGGAACCCCTTCTGTGCTGGAGAGATGTGGGAACCCCTTCTGTGCTGAAGAGATGTGGGAACCCCTTCTGTGCTGGAGAGATGTGGGAACCCCTTCTGTGCTGGAGAGATGTGGGAACCCTTTCTGTGCTGGAGAGTTGCGGGAACTCTTTCTGTGCTGGAGAGTTGCGGGAACCCCTTCTGTGCTGGAGAGATGTGGGAACCCTTTCTGTGCTGGAGAGATGCTGGAACCCCTTCTGTGCTGAAGAGATGTGGGAACCCCCTCTGTGCTGGAGAGATGTGGGAACCCCTTCTGTGCTGGAGAGATGTGGGAACCCCTTCTGTGCTGGAGAGATGTGGGAACCCCTTCTGTGCTGGAGAGATGTGGGAACCCCTTCTGTGCTGAAGAGATGTGGGAACCCCTTCTGTGCTGAAGAGATGTGGGAACCCCTTCTGTGCTGGAGAGATGTGGGAACCCCTTCTGTGCTGGAGAGATGCGGGAACCCTTTCTGTGCTGGAGAGATGCGGGAACCCCTTCTGTGCTGGAGAGATGTGGCAACCCCTTCTGTGCTAGAGAGATTTGGGAACCCCTTCTGTGCTGGAGAGATGTGGGAACCCCTTTGTGCTGGAGAGATGCGGGAACCCCTTCTGTGCTGGAGAGATGCGGGAACCCCTTCTGTGCTGAAGAGATTTGGGAACCCCTTCTGTGCTGGAGAGATGTGGGAACCCCTTCTGTGCTGGAGAGATGCGGGAACCCCTTCTGTGCTGGAGAGATGTGGGAACCCCTTCTGTGCTGGAGAGATGTGGGAACCCCTTCTGTGCTGGAGAGTTGCGGGAACCCCTTCTGTGCTGGAGAGATGTGGGAACCCCTTCTGTGCTGGAGAGATGCGGGAACCCCTTCTGTGCTGGAGAGATGCGGGAACCCCTTCTGTGCTGGAGAGATGTGGGAACCCCTTCTGTGCTGGAGAGATGTGGGAACCCCTTCTGTGCTGTAGAGATGTGGGAACCCCTTCTGTGCTGGAGAGACGTGGGAACCCCTTCTGTGCTGGAGAGATGTGGGAACCCCTTCTGTGCTGGAGAGATGTGGGAACCCCTTCTGTGCTGGAGAGATGTGGGAACCCCTTCTGTGCTGGAGAGATATGGGAACCCCTTCTGTGCTGGAGAGATGCGGGAACCCCTTCTGTGCTGGAGAGATGCGGGAACCCCTTCTGTGCTGGAGAGATGCGGGAACCCCTTCTGTGCTGGAGAGATGCACCTTGGGGAGGGTCCGTAGGAGGAGTTGGGGAGTCACATGGTGCACAGATTATAATGAGATGTATCACATTGTGTCTCTCTGCCCCAACTTGCACCTTGGGGAGAGTCAGTAGGAGGAGTTGGGGGGAGTTACATGGGGCACAGATTATAATGAGATGTATCACATTCTGCGTCTCTGCCCCAGCTTGCACATTGTGGAGAGCCAGTAGGAGGAGTTTCGGGAGTTACATGGTGCACAGATTATAATGAGATGTATCACATTCTGTGTCTCTGTCCCAGCTTGCACCTTTGGGAGAGTCAGTAGGAGGAGTTGGGGGAGTTACATGGTGCACAGATTATAATGAGATGTATCACATTCTGCGTCTCTGCCCCAGCTTGCACCTTGGGGAGAGTCAGTAGGAGGAGTTGGTGGAGGAGTTACATGGGGCACAGATTATAATGAGATGTATCACATTCTGCGTCTGCCCCATCTTGCACCTTGGGGAGAGTCAGTAGGAGGAGTTGGGGGAGTTACATGGTGCACAGATTATAATGAGATGTATCACATTCTGCGTCTCTGCCCCAGCTTGCACCTTGGGGAGAGTCAGTAGGAGGAGTTGGGGGGAGTTACATAGGGCACAGATTATAATGAGATGTATCACATTCTGCGTCTCTGCCCCAGCTTGCACCTTTGGGAGAGTCAGTAGGAGGAGTTGGGGGTAGTTACATGGTGCACAGATTATAATGAGATGTATCACATTCTGTGTCTCTGTCCCAGCTTGCACCTTGGGGAGAGTCAGTAGGAGGAGTTGGGGGGGAATTACATGGTGCACAGATTATAATGAGATTTATCACATTCTGCGTCTCTGTCCCAGCATGCACCTTGGGGAGAGTCAGTAGGAGGAGTTGGGGAGGAGTTACATGGGGCACAGATTATAATGAGATGTATCACATTCTGCGTCTCTGTCCCAGCTTGCACCTTGGGGAGAGTCAGTAGGAGGAGTTGGGGGAGGAGTTACATGGTGCACAGATTATAATGAGATGTATCACATTCTGCGTCTCTGTCCCAGCTTGCACCTTGGGGAGAGTCAGTAGGAGGAATTGGGGGGGAGTTACATTGGGCACAGATTATAATGAGATGTATCACATTCTGCGTCTCTGTCCCAGCTTGCACCTTGGGGAGAGTCGGTAGGAGGAGTTGGGGGGGAGTTACATTGGGCACAGATTATAATGAGATGTATCACATTCTGCGTCTCTGTCCCAGCTTGCACCTTGGGGAGAGTCAGTAGGAGGAGTTGGGGGGGGGGTTACATGGGGCACAGATTATAATGTTATGTATCACATTCTGCGTCTCTGCCCCAGCTTGCACCTTGGGGAGAGTCAGTAGGAGGAGTTGGGGGGAGTTACACGGTGCACAGATTATAATGAGATGTATCACATTCTGCATCTCTGTCCCAGCTTGCACCTTGGGGAGAGTCAGTAGGAGGAGTTGGGGAGGAGTTACATGGTGCACAGATTATAATGAGATGTATCACATTCTGCGTCTCTGTCCCAGCATGCACCTTGGGGAGAGTCAGTAGGAGGAGTTGGGGGAGTCACATGGTGCACAGATTATAATGAGATATCACATTGTGTCTCTCTGTCCCAGCTTGCACCTTGGGGAGAGTCAGTAGGAGGAGTTGGGGGGGAGTTACATGGTGCACAGAATATAATGAGATGTATCACATTCTGCGTCTCTGTCCCATCTTGCACCTTGGGGAGAGTCAGTAGGAGTTGGGGGGAGTTACATGGTGCACAGATTATAATGAGATGAATCACATTCTGCGTCTCTGCCCCAGCTTGCACCTTGGGGAGAGTCAGTAGGAGTTGGGGGGAGTTACATGGTGCACAGATTATAATGAGATGTATCGCATTCTGCGTCTCTGTCCCAGCTTGCACCTTGGGGAGAGTCAGTAGGAGGAGTTGGGGGGGGAGTTATATGGGGCACAGATTATAATGAGATGTATCACATTCTGCGTCTCTGCCCCAGCTTGCACCTTGGGGAGAGTCAGTAAGAGGAGTTGGGGGGGAGTTACATGGTGCACAGATTATAATGAGATGTATCACATTCTGCGTCTCTGCCCCAGCTTGCACCTTGGGGAGCGTCAGTAGGAGGAGTTGGGGGGGAGTTACATGGTGCACAGATTATAATGAGATGTATCACATTCTGCGTCTCTCTGTCCCAGCTTGCACCTTGGGGAAAGTCAGTAGGAGGCGTTGGGGGAGTTACATGGTGCACAGATTATAATGAGATGTATCACATTCTGCGTCTCTGCCCCAGCTTGCACCTTGGGGAGAGTCAGTAGGAGGAGTTGGGGGGGGGAATTACATGGTGCACAGATTATAATGAGATGGATCACATTCTGCGTCTTGCTCCTCGGAGAGAGTCAGTAGGAGGAGTTGGGGGAGTTACATGGTGCACAGATTATAATGAGATGTATCACATTCTGCGTCTCTGCCCTATCTTGCACCTTGGGGAGAGTCAGTAGGAGGAGTTGGGGGGAGTTACATGGTGCACAGATTATAATGAGATGTATCACATTCTGCGTCTCTGCCCCAGCTTGCACCTTGGGGAGAGTCAGTAGGAGGAGTTGGGGGGAGTTACATGGTGCACAGATTATAATGAGATGTATTACATTCTGTGTCTCTGTCCCAGCTTGCACCTTGGGGAGAGTCAGTAGGAGGAGTTGGGGGAGGAGTTACATGGTGCACAGATTATAATGAGATGTATCACATTCTGCGTCTCTGCCCCAGCATGCACCTTGGGGAGAGTCAGTAGGAGGAGTTGGGGGAGTTACATGGTGCACAGATTATAATGAGATGTATCACATTCTGCGTCTCTGTCCCAGCATGCACCTTGGGGAGAGTCAGTAGGAGGAGTTGGGGGAGTTACATGGGGCACAGATTATAATGAGATGTATCACATTCTGCGTCTCTGCCCCAGCATGCACCTTGGGGAGAGTCAGTAGGAGGAGTTGGGGGAGTTACATGGGGCACAGATTATAATGAGATGTATCACATTCTGCGTCTCTGCCCCAGCATGCACCTTGGGGAGAGTCAGTAGGAGGAGTTGGGGGGAGTTACATGGTGCAGATTATAATGAGATGTATCACATTCTGCGTCTCTGTCCCAGCTTGCACCTTGGGGAGAGTCAGTAGGAGGAGTTGGGGGGGAGTTACATGGTGCACAGATTATGAGACGTTTCACATTCTGCGTCTCTGCCTCATTTTTACATATTTTACTAGTCCCCAAAATACAATCTGCCAGTTCTATAGTATCGTATTTCGGGGCCAATGTGTTTATTTTTCAATGAGAAATATTTGTTGTCCTCACATGCTGGAAACCTTCACACGTTTCTCACCAGCAGCACACGGGGAAGTGTCAAAGCCAGTTTGTGTTTCCACTTTCTTGACATTTATATCCGGTGCGTTTCCGGCACCTCTGGCTTTGCAAGGGTTAATTCTGAGGTACTGTAACTGCCTCCAGTGCTGGAGTATTCGGTGTTTAGTATGATCCTCCTAAGACTTTATCTGACCAGATACAGTACTCCATCCCATTCATTAGCTCACCAGGGTCTCGCACTAATTAGATCAGGCTGTTCATTCTAAGCCCATAATTAATTTAAATAGGTTGCTCATTTCAAACAGAATAAAAAGCTGCTAAACATGTGCTGCTCCGATCTGATTGTTCAATGTAGCATAAAACGCAGCAGCTTCCTACTCTTCAGAGGGGCTGTAAAGGGAATTACAATGAGCGGGTTAGAAGTCTGCTTGTCCTATACACGTATAGTATACAGAATCCTACACTGCGGGGACAGAGCACAGCAGGTGCCTGGCCGGGACCATCCCCTTTTTATTAGGGACCCTCAGCTGCTTCTCCCCAATCTTCTTGTCTCATCTGAAATTAAACGTAATCATTGAAGTATTTCAATAGCCTGGAAATCAGGAATAACTGACATGTTCTTCCACTTTCCATGTAGACAAAGTAAAGTGTAAGCTCTTTGGACCAATGGTTGCATTCTTCCTATTTATTTCACGTGTCAGTGCTTTGTAATGCTTCTGTATATTTAATCTGTGTGTGTTACCAGGTGGCTTCTCCAAAAATACTGGACACAGCAGCAGCCAATCAGGATGGAGGAAGCTGCCCTGCCCCCTATTAACAGTCCTGCTCTTTCCCTGCTCAGGGAAAACCCGCGGCCCCCCAAGCCGGTCAGGTCACCATGTCCAGAGAGGTAATACCGGTATACACATACACGTCCAGAGAGGTAATACCGGTATACACACACGCCCAGAGAGGTAATACCGGTATACACACACGCCCAGAGAGGTAATACCGGTATACACATACACGTCCAGAGAGGTAATACCGGTATACACACACGCCCAGAGAGGTAATACCGGTATACACATACACGCCCAGAGAGGTAATACCGGTATACACATACACACCCAGAGAGGTAATACCGGTATACACATACACGCCCAGAGAGGTAATACCGGTATACACATACACGCCCAGAGAGGTAATACCGGTATACACATACACACCCAGAGAGGTAATACCGATATACACGTACACGCCCAGAGAGGTAATACCGGTATACACCTACATGCCCAGAGAGGTAATACGGTATACACATACACACCCAGAGAGGTAATACCGGTATACACATACATGTCCAGAGAGGTAATACCGGTATACACATACACGCCCAGAGAGGTAATACCGGTATACACATACACGCCCAGAGAGGTAATACCGGTATACACATACATGACCAGAGAGGTAATACCGGTATACACATACATGTCCAGAGAGGTAATACCGGTATACACATACACGCCCAGAGAGGTAATACCGGTATTCACATACACGCTCAGAGAGGTAATACCGGTATACATATACACGCCCAGAGAGGTAATACCGGTATACACGTACACGCCCAGAGAGGTAATACCGGTATACACATACACGCCCAGAGAGGTATTACCGGTATACACATACACGCCCAGAGAGGTAATACCGGTATACACATACACGCCCAGAGAGGTAATACCGGTATACACATACACGCCCAGAGAGGTAATACCGGAATACACATACACGCCCTGAGAGGTAATACCGGTATACACATACACGCCCAGAGAGGTAATACCGGTATACACATACACGCCCAGAGAGGTAATACCGGTATACACATACACGCCCAGAGAGGTAATACCGGTATACACATACACACCCAGAGAGGTAATACCGGTATACACATACACGCCCAGAGAGGTAATACCGGTATACA
>NW_027456579.1:0-16157 GCF_040206685.1 Ascaphus truei | reverse complement strand
GCTTGTGCTTGAGGAAGCTATGCTGCTCTGCCGTAGGTAAAATTGAAATCCTACTCACCGGACATGAGTAGGACATGTGCAATAGGTTTAGGGTCTTTAGTACAGGAATCACCGCTCGCCGTGGGGTGCAGACGTCTGTTGGTGCGGGGGGATCTCCTACAATCCTCGTGGACTCGTTGCCGACAGAGTTTTTTTCGATCGTCTCCTCCGCTGACGTCATCCAACGCGTTTCGAAACACCAATTGATGGGTTTCTTCGTCAGGGATCAAAGGACCTAGATCTGGATTGAATCATACAAGCAGCGTCCTTCATTTTTTTGTAGCATCTTTACTGCAGATACTTCCTAACATTTGAATGGAGAAAAATTACACACTGCTTCAAATGTTAATTTTTTCTTTGACGTTGCACTCTACATATGGATTGGAGGAGACAGGCTGCTTTATTCTGGCTATTTAGCCGACAAGTTTTCATTCCTCTGTAGGCAGAGCGTTTGCGCAGTCGCCTTTCTTTTTCCAACCTTGCTTGAAGAAGAGCTTTGTAGTACTTCTGAATTACTCTGCTGCTTTTCTTCCTTTTTATGAAGTTTAGTTCATCAGCGAGAGAATCCTGTTTCTGGAGCATGCTCTGAGTGACGCATTCTTCATTATATTTTGGAGCTCTGTGGATTTCTTCACTCGGCCACAGCTGCTTGCCTCAGTTTCTGGACTTTTTTGTGCTCCCTCTTGTACCGAGTCACCTGGCCTCTATGCTTGGCCTCTAGCAATGCTCTGGTGATGCGCAGGGTAGTCTTCAGTTTATCATGCTGTTCTGCGAGGACACACTGGGTAATCAGACATTCCTGCATCACTTGTACTTCTTTAGCAGCCTGGAGATTTTCTTCCTGCAGAGATCGCTGCTTCTCTTTGGCAATCTGAAGGTGCGTACCTAGACATTGCAGTTGGTTCTGCAGTTGGTGATGCAGTAGCTGCTCTGCTTGTGTGCGTTGCTCCAATGCATCTAACTTTTCATCTTCAAATAGTTTATTTTTTCTAGCTCGTGCAGCTTTTCATTCTTTTCATTGACGTGGTCAGTCAAATCAGAATGTTCTTCTTTCAGCCTTGTATTTTCTCTTTTTGCAGTCTCTGTAATATTCAAGGCCTCCTTGTAGTCCTCCTTTCATTTACGCACTTCTGAGCTGAGACTCCCGGTCTCCTGGCGTGAGACTTCTATCTGAGGGTGTGAAGCTCCTTCTGAGAGACTTTAAGATCCATACTAAGATTGAGGATAGCTTTTTGAGCGATGTCCAGCTCCTCCGCGAGACTGTGATGTTTCGTTTTAGAGATTTCCAGTCTTGTGTGGCAACTGCTGATCTCTTGGTATGAGGCATCCAGTGCTATGCGGAGAGTATGAACCCGATTCTGCGATATGTCCACCTCTATCCGGACACTGTTGACCTCATGGTATTCAAGGTATTCAATTCATTGCGGAGAGTGTGAACTTCATTCTGAGACACTTCAACCTCAGATTGGCTCTGTTTTTCCACCATGTTTCTGAGACACTTCAACCTCAGATTGGCTCTGTTTTTCCACCATGTTGGCATTAGTAGCATTCGCCGTATCTAGCGCAGTCTTTAGATTCTCTAATTCGGTCCTGGCCAAAGAGTAAATTGTGAGCACAGTCTTCTGTAGCTCAGCATTATATTCTCTCTTCAGTTTTAATTATTCACAGACATGCCTGGCAGTTGGCAGGGCATCTTCAGGGCTGATCAAGGGATCGTCACTCGCTGGTTCCGGCTCTGCTTCCCTGGTATAGTTTGAGAGTTTCTCCCTATTAGCAGCAGACAGACACTTTTTGGGGGTATACGACTTCTGCCTTGGGCCCTCTGGATATTCGGTCATCCGTGGGACAAATTCTCAATTTCCTCTAGGCTGCAGGGCATCTCGGCCCCCCTTTTTCTCTGTGGTGTATTTTTCTTCCTGACCTTGGGAGGCGCTATTGCACCTGTTTTCACTGTATTCGCTAGAACCCCATCAGGTAGTCCTACAGGTGGGAGACTTTGCTTACAGAGTTTGTAGTTCTCACAAGCATCTCTGTAGATTTTTGAAGTGAAACTTCTTTAGTGGCACCTATTCTTATGGGGAAAAACTGGAGGGATGAGACGAAATGTGAAACGGAAGTGACGTCACGGCTCCACCCCCCCAACCCCCGCTCCCCCCACACGTCTGCTGTGACATGCGGCGGCGATATATCGCCGCCGGCGCAGCTCCTAACGGGCGCCACTCCCCCGACACGGCCGATCACATATGCGGCAGCGGCGATAGCCGCTGGTGCCGCTCCTAACGACCGCCATTCCCCCCACAAGTCCGCTGCAATGCCGCGTATGCGCACTCCTTACGGCCGCCATTCCGCCCGCTGACACGCAGACAAGTGAGTTGGATGGATGCACATGCGCAGTTGTGACCGCCAGGTCCCTCATGCGCTAATGCGTCCATCCTGGAAACACGGCCGGACCGAGGTGACGAGCAGCTTCGGACCGCAGCCCGAGGAGATACTGGTGCCGGTACTGATCAGTGGGAGCGGGTGATGCCGCACGCGGGAGGAGGCACTTGTTCCCACATCGGTGACTGGAGGGAGGGGAGGACCGGGCGCTTTGGTGGTGGAGGGTGGGAGGAGTCACGCGGAAGAGCAGACGGGCGGCCCCGGGTCCCTCACAGGAGGTCATCAGCAAATTCTTCACCCCGCGCGAGCCCAGAAGGGCCAGACTCCCGGTGGTGACTGCAGCCACCTCCCCTAAGGTCAGGATGCGGGAGGGTTTGTCGCGTCGCACATGGCTGCAGTGCTCTTGGTTGGAGGAGGAAGGTTTAATTTATGTGTGGAGTTGGGCTATTATTGTATTGTTTTATATAGTGCTGTTCTGTTTTGTACTACAATAACAATACAAGTAACACAAAATTTTACAACTGCTGCAATGTTACTGATACTGTGATGTGGAGTACAGGTTTAAACACTATGACTGACACACACACACACACACACACACACACACACAATTCCCAGTTACTATAAATATAGAAGTGCAAAAAGCTAAAACACGTGTTCTAAGTCAAACTTCTTTGCGTTTTGGCACTGAAATTGTATTTTTTATTTTTCATTAAAAATATCATTCTTACAAATACAATTTCTGTGACAAAACAGTGAAAAGACAAAGACGTTTCACTTACTATGCTCGTGCACAGCACACACAGCTTTTTGTTTCTTCTTCTTTACTTTGAAACATCAGCAGTGCTGTGCACACATTCTTTCTCATCAGTGATACTGGATGTGCACTTGCTAAGTAAAACTTCTGTACCTTCCTTGTGGCCACAGCGCATTGCTTGCTGCTGCAGTTCCTTGGCTCATTGAAAAAAAATATTCCTCTGGCTGTTGCCCTTTTTCTGAGGACACATATGGATCATCCTCATTATCCGAATACGGCCTGAAGGGACACTGCTCCGTGTGGCCGGGCTCTTTACACCAGGAACACATTTTCTTCCCCATTCTTGCAGAGTCTGTATTTGACTTCAGCTGGACGGCCATTTTAAATTCCCAGAGTTTTTTTTCCACCAGTGGTGGTGTGGGTCACCGTCTGTCGCAGTCCGCCAAGTCCAACTGTGGCATTGTGGCTTTCTTCAGTGCAGTGTAGTTTTCCTGCCTGGATGGGTAGCCCTTTAATTCTGACACCATATGTAAGAGACGTGTTCAGAGGTACGCAATGGAGACCGTTTAAAGTGAAACTAAAATTAAGCTTTATTGCACCTGTCCCTTTAACACAGCAAAAAGAAAACCTACTCCACTTTGGAGAATATCTACACATGAAGTCCAGCCCTCTGTAAATGGGTGGTTAGCTAAGCTAATTACCAGCCCCAAATATATATACATTTATACAGATATACAACAGTCCCATAAGAAAGTCTTATCTGTTTCTTGTAGCTGTAGGCTTCTCTGCTCTCCTGGGTCAGCACCCTTGTGTGCTAAGGCAATGTCTGTCCAGGTATAGAGAGGTCTGCTCCCCTTTGTCTTGCTGTCAGCCTGCAGTCTCTTTGCAGCTCAAGACATCTGTCCTTCCTTGGTTCAGCCCCCAATTGTGAGACTCAAGAATCCCCCTTCCTGTCTCAGAACAGGCTTTTTCTGACAGAGTTCTGATTAGGCAATTAACCAGCACACTGCTGGATTAGAGGCAAATTTCTTAACAGGGATAAATCCCTGTTACAGATGGCCACTACCTAGACCTGGTTTTCACTAAAAACTTTTTTCTCTCCGATTCCTCCATTTTCCCCCTTCCTCTCTCTGACCAATCATATCATCTTATTTTCTCTCTCTCTCTTTTCCCCTTCTCCACCGCCATCTACCCCTCGCTTCTGCAGAGACATGCGCTCTACTAACTTACCAGCTTTTGTTTCCACTTTACGCTCCTCCCTCAGCCCTGCTCCAGACCCTGACAACCTGATCAAGAACTTCAACTTTGCCCTATCGTCCTCTCTTGATCTACATGCCCGCTTTCTCTCTGCCGTTATCGCCCCCCTAATCCAAGACCCTGGCTAAATTCCCACACGTGCATGCTGCATTCCTGCACTCGTTCCTCTGAATGCCTCTGGAGGAAATCTCACACTCTCTCAGACTTTCTTCACTACAAATTTATGCTACCGTTTCAACTCTGCCCTCTCTCAGGCTAAACAAACCTACTTTTCTTCACTAATCAATACGCACAAGTCTAACCCACGCCGACCCTTATCTGTCTTTGACTCCCTACTCAGGCCACCCTTAGTTGCCTCTTCTTCCTCCTCCATCTCACCTCAGGACTTTGCTGAATATTTCAAGGAAAAGGTAGAATCCATACGTCAGGACAACCCCTCTGTTTCCTCCTCCTATCCTACACCTCTTCCTAACTCTCCTCCTGCCTTCCTTGACTCTTTTTCCACTGTCACAACGGGGGATGTGGCACTGCTGCTCTCCTCTTCTCCATCTACCACTTGCCCTCTTGACCCCATTCCCTCTCATCTCCTAAAAACCTCTTGCTCCTAATATAATCCCTATGCTCACACACATTTTTAACTCCTCCCTCTACTCTTGTACCTTTCCCTCCTCCTTCAAACATGCAACAGTTATACCATTACTCAAAAACAGCAAGTTTGACCCTACCAGTCTAACTATCGGCCTGTCTCCCTCCTGCCTTATGCCTCTAAAATCCTTGAACGTCTTTTATTCTCTCGCTTGCTCCATTTTCTCACCACCTATTCTCTCCTAGACCCTCCACAATTTGTCTTTCGCACTGCTCACTCCACTGAAATAGCCCTTACTAAAATAACTAATGACCTCCATGCTGCCAAAGACAGAGGTCATTACACTCTGCTCATACTACTCGACCTCTCTGCATCATTTTATACTGTGGACCACCCTCTTCTCCTTCACATTCTCCATACTCTTGGTATTTGTAACAAAGCTCTTTCCTGGATCTCCTCTTACCTCTCCCATCATACTTTCAGCATTTCTTCTGCAACACCTCCTCCTCCTCTATCGACCTCTCTGTGGGGGTACCCCTGGGCTCTGTCCTAGGACCTCTCCTCTCTGTACACACACTCTCTAGGTGACCTAATCAAATCTCTTGGGTTCAAATATCACCTCTATGCTGACGACACAAAAATTGACTTTTCGACCCCTGACCTTATACCTGCTGTTCAGACTAGTTTCTGAATGTCTCTCTGCAATATCATCCTGGATGGCCCTCCACCGACTTAAACTTAACATGGCAAAAACAGAGCTCCTCATACTGCCTCCCAAACCTGGTCCCACACCACTTTCCACATTACTGTTGGAAGTTCAGTCATACACCCAGTAGTGCAAGCATGATGCCTAGGGGTCACACTCTATTCCTCTTTCACTTTCTCCTCTCACATTCAAAAGTATCTAAAACCTGTTGCTTTTCCCTCTGAAATATCACAAAGACATGCCCTTTCCTCTGTTGCTCGACTGCTAAAACTCTGGAACAGGCCCTCATTCTCTCCCGTCTCGATTACTGTAAACCTCGTGCTGTCCGGCCTTCCTGCCTCTCACCTGTGTCCCCTACAATCTATCCGAAATGCTGCTGCCAGAACCATTCTACTCTTTCCTAAATCTGTCTCAGCGCCTCCCCTTCTGAAATCCCTCTCCTGGCTTCCTATTAAATCCTGTATCACACATTCAATTCTCCTCCTCACTTTTAAATTTAAAGCTTTACACTCTTCTGCCCCTCCTTACATCTCAGCCCTAATTTCTTGCTATGCACCATCTCGACATCCCGCTCAAGGATGTCTCTCTCTACCCCCTTTGTATCTAAAGCCATCTCCCATCTTAAACCTTTCTCACTGACTGCCCCACACCTTTGGAATGCCCTTCCTCTCAATACCCGACTAGCACCATCTCTATCAGAATACATCAAACCCAACTAACTTCTGGAAGGTTATCAACAATATATTCCAGTCTTCTAACCATCAACAACCAAGTAATTTCACTAAGGAGGATATTACTCTGACGAACCTCACTGACATTGCAAATTAGATTGTAAGCTCCTCGGAGCAGGGACTCCTCTTCCAAAATATTCCGTTTATGTCTGAAGCACTTATTCCCATGACTCATTATTTGTTATTTATATGATTGTCACGTGTATTACTACTGTGAAGCGCTATGTACATTAATGGCGCTATATAAATAAAGACATACAATACAAATACATTCAATGATTACTTTGTGGGGTGTGCTACTAACTTAGCGAAATGCAAATCAAACCACAAACATGAATCTCATTCTGTGAGTACCCCTATAGCCCCACCCTCTCCCAACACTGCCCACAATTTTCAATTTCTCCCAGTATCCGAAGAGGAGATTACATGAGGGCTCCTCAAATTAAAACTAAGCAGCCAATGTGGACCTGACTTACTGCAATCTAAGTTCCTAAGACTTGGTGCCCCAGCCATTGCCAAACCAATTGCTTCCATAGTCAACTCTATTCTTTCTGTAGGCCAAATCCCTAAGACCTGGAAAACTGCCAGAGTTGTTCTAATCTTAAAAAGTGGGGACAAAAACACGGTCTCAAACTACAGGCCAATCTCTCTTCTCACAATACTATCCAAAGTCATGGAAACACGTGTTCCCTCCCAATTAAGCAATTTCTATACCAAGACAAATTTACCTAGTCAATTCCAATCTGGCTTTCGTCCCAAACACTCCACGGTAACTACCCTGCTAAAAGTTTGCAATGAAATCCAGTGTGGAATGGAGCAGGGACAACTCACTGGTGCAATATTCCTAGATTTAGCAAAGGCTTTTGATACTGTTGATCATGTTATCTTGCTTAACAAACTCCATTGCTCTGGAATAGGGAAGCATGCTTTAAACTGGTTTCATTCCCACCTATCAGGTAGATCCCAACATGTGTCCATGTGCTGTAACTCCAACCCCTTGGATATCCCCTGTGGTGTCCCACGGGGCTCTGTTCTGGAGGCCCTACTCTTCTCCGTGTTCATCAATGATCTTCGTACAGCTTGTAAGGGAGCTTCAATACACATGCATGCAGATGACACAATCTTATATGCACACAGCCCTAGCCTCTTTGACCTTGAACACACACTTCAAACTGACTTTTTGAGACTTGAAAATTGGATTTCCCAAAACAAACTGTTTTTAAACACCGACAAGACTGTAACAATGGTATTTGGGACCAAGGTTACATTTTTAAAGCTTTCAATGACTGAGCTCCAGATCAGAACCAATGTTAACACCACCCTAACTCCTGTTAGTAGTTTTAAATACTTGGGCATATGGTTAGACTCCCATTTAAAATTTGGGATGCACATTGATACCGACATCCAAGACCTATGCCAAACTAGGTGTACTTTACAGGAACAAATCATCCCTAAGTCTGCTGGTCAGAAAGCGTATCGCACAGCAGATGCTAATGCCAATCATCGACTATGGGGACATAGTATATGGATCGGCACCCCAAACCCACCTTAGCAAACTTGACACCCTCTACAATTCACTATGCTGTTTTGTTTTCCAATACAACTACAACACACAACACTGCAAAATGCACAAAGAACTAGATTGGTCATCACTTGAGTCTAGGCGCAAAGTTCATCTTTCCTGTCTTGCCTTCAAATACTTTCTGGGCAAGCTACCCATCTATCTGAACAAGCTCCTCACCCCTACCACATGCAACACTTAACATCCGAGATCTGACTCCAAAAGACTGTTCATGGTCCCATGGCTCAACAAAGTAACTGGCCGCTCCTCCTTCTCTTACCGTGCACCCCAAAACTGGAACAATCTACCGGAGACTCTCGCAGCCACCATCAGTCTAAGTTCTTTCAAAACTAAAGCTGTCTCACATTTTAATCTGTCTGCAACTGTTACATACGCCTATAATATATTATCTCTAAGGCTTAGTCCATAGACACTTCGCCCGTGCGGAGGCGCGCTGAGGCTCAGGGAAAGCGGTGCTTTCCCTGGCCTTAGAGCGCGCACCGTCCGTGGGCGTGTCTGGGGGCGGGCCAGTGACATCACGGAGCTGGTTCGCCCTCATTGGGCGAACCGTTCACGTGACCGGCCCTGCGCTCCGGCGAGCTCTGAAACTTAACATTTGTTAAGACACACGCTTCCGCAGGCGTGCGCGAGCCCCTGCTAAAGCCGCTCTCATTGCGGCTGCAGGGGCTCAGTGCCGAGCAGCAGCGCGCCTCAGCACGGGTCAGCGCCTAAGCGTGTATGCTATGTCTTGTATATAATGTATACCCTGTTCACTTATGTAACTGTATTTGTAACCATGTACTATTTGTCATTGTAACTCTATGCCCAGGACATACTTGAAAACGAGAGGTAACTCTCAATGTATTACTTCCTGGTAAAATATTTTATAAATAAATAAATAATCCATCTTTAAGACCCATCTTAAAACACATCTGCTTAACGAAGCATATGAGTAGCTCCTTGGCTAACACTATACACCTGATACTAAAGCTTGGCCCCTTGCAGACGCACTTACCAGAATGCCCTCCTACTGTCTCTGTATTTTCCTCCTACCAACTAGATTATAAGCTCTTCAGAGCAGGGACTCCTTTTCCTAAATGTTACTTTCAAGTCTGAAGCACTTATTTCCATGAACTGTTATTTGTATTATTTGTTATTTATATGATTGTCACGTGCATTACTGCTGTGAAGCGCTGAGTACATTAATGGCGCTATATAAATAAAGACATACTGTATATACATACATACTTTCAGTGGCTCAGTCGTAAAGACATAGTGGGCTGGAGTTGCACTCCACTGATTTACTGTATCCCTCATTCATCTTCAAGCTCCTGTAATTAGATGAAGAATCTGAGCTCCAACCAATCGCACGTGCACACACCCCATAAATATAGGTGCAGAACCTGCTAAACAAGTACAGTTGGAGGGTACGGCCTAGAGGACCTAGAGCATCCTGTAATAGCATGTTGCAGGATACTACAGTGTCACTTTAAATACAATATGTTGCGACAAAGTGTAGTGTTTTGCTCAAGTAGCCCCCTATACCTAATAAGATATTATTTGTAGCCCCTTATACCTAATAATATATGATTTGCATTTAGCTACATAGCCAATAACCTTCAACCACTGGAGAATTCAGCAACAACCTTGCACACGTGACACGGCACCCATTTATATTTTAAAGAAAAACTACATCTCCCATGAAGCACCAGGGCAACGGGATCCAGGAAGGAAAAAAAAAAAGCTGAGCGCGTGGTCACAATATTTCCAGTATCCTTTAAACCGTCCAATGAGAGAGACGCGTTCTTAATCACGTGCTGGCCTCCGAACTCGGTTGGAAATTTAAATCGCGGTTGCCGTTGAGCTTGCGCTGCGGGCTTTGGAGCGGTTTGGGCATCCCAGGTGAGTGGCCGGTGCGGGACTTCAACCCCCCCCCCGGTTCCCCTCACTCAGTCCTGCGGTCCTGTTCCCGGGTTTGCAGGCAGAGAGACAGAGCACGGCTTTGTGTGGCCTCTCCGGCAGGCCATAAAGGAACCCCGGCAGGGAGTGTTATGTATAACGCAGTCTAACACTAACCAGGCAGTCAGTGGCCTCGTTATTAACCGGCGGCTGTTAGGAGATGAAATGCCCGTACATGGCATATGTCATGCGGCAGGGGGGGTGAAAGCGCTTCATCTTTAACCTCTCCTGTGCATTCTGCAGAGCCTCTCCTGTGCATTCTGCAGAGCCTCTCCTGTGCTTTCTGCAGAGCCTCTCCTGTGCTTTCTGCAGAGCCTCTCCTGTGCTTTCTGCAGAGCCTCTCCTGCGCTTTCTACAGAGCCTCTCCTGCGCTTTCTGCAGAGCCTCTCCTGCGCTTTCTGCAGAGCCTCTCCTGCGCTTTCTGCAGAGCCTCTCCTGCGCTTTCTGCAGAGCCTCTCCTGCGCTTTCTGCAGAGCCTCTCATGTGCTTTCAGCTTATTGATTCGATCGAAGAGATCGGGTTTTGCACGTTGGTGTTGGCCCATTCTGTGTTCAATGTGTTAATATGGCTTCTCTATAACTGACAATGATGAGGGTAGTTGCTGCAGGCTTTTCTCAGCCCCTGTGGCAGGGGTGGTTATCACACTCTTCTCTCTGTCAGTGAATGTTAAATGTTGCCCCCTATTTTTGTCAGTGCTATTAAAGCATACAGTAAGTGCGTGGCTTCTGTCCCACAGAGCTGGCAATCTAGTTTTGGCTCAGGCAGGAAAAGCAAGTCATCAAGTGTGCGCAGTGTGTTTTTATCTTGGCAGTCTGCAAAGTAACATGTTTTCCTTTTTGTGAAGGCAAGACCAGATTTGCATTACATCACAATAAGTTTCGGTAAGTAACCTAGCTGATCTGTGAAATCTCATGGATACCTGACCATGTGATATGAAATCCTTTGGGAAATGGCCTTTCTGGGTAGTCTGAAATATGTCTGACCTCCAAATTAGGGGAAATTGGGAATCTGCAGCATGTAGGTACAGTACAAAGCCAAGGCTCCAGTGCACACAACGGGGTGCCTAGTGGCACTTGTTCCTGGCATCAGCGTGACCAGATGGACTACTGGCAACTTGTGGTTGGGGTGGGGCTTTTGCTTCAATTCCATTTTGACATGGACCCCTATAAGCTTATGCTTGCTGCATTGCACAGCCTGGATTAAGATGCATAGCCAGTACCCACCTACCCACAGGCAGCTGTTTCGACCTTTTGGGTCACATCATTGTGACGCTGGTTATACTGGCTTTGCAATTTGAAGCTTGGATAGGTATCCATCACACATCAGTTAAGTTATGGTGGGTAAAAAAGTGACAAAAAACCCTCCACTGTAAGGCTGCGTCCATAGAGGGGGGGGGAGCAGTGCTGAACAGCGCTGAGGCTCGCCTGCTGAAGCTGCGATTTCATGCACATGCAGGCGAGCCAGCGGGTGCGATCGGGAGGCGGGGCAATGACGTTGCGGGCTATTGGCCCAGCGACGCACTGACGTCACGGCGCCGTGACGCTGCTTCGTGCTGATTGGATGTTTTCAGCCGACAGCGCTGAAAAACAGCTTGTCTGTCGGCTGAAAAATCCAACTCGTCAGCACGCCTGCGGACGCTCGCGTGAGCCCCCTCTAAAGACATCCTCATTGAGGATGCCGGGGCTCAGCGCGGAGCGTTCGCACGGCTCAGCGCTGCTTGTCCTATGGACGCAGCCTAAAGCATGCAGCAAATGGAAATATTACTGTGTTCATTTGCATGTCTTAGACCCGTAATATAGTGGGCGCGCTTGCAGCACTTATAGTTGGCTGTGGTTAGCCAGCCATTGTATGCTAGGTCCGCTCGCGCATGGCAGTGAGCGTGGAGCCGGGCGATTGCGGGGAAGACTCAAAGTGTGTGTGTGTGTGTGTGTTGCCTCATGCAGCCTCTACCAGGAATCCCTAATCTTTCATGTAATAGGTGGATATGAAATGCTCTATATCCACAAAACAATATGGGATTTCATGCAGCACATTAATACACTTATGGTCATTATTTCAGCTCATTATATTTGAGCAGCAACACATGGATTAATACTCCCAGGATCAAGATCATATTGCTCAGTCTTTATGGGATTTATTGGATGCTATAGTTTATACCTGTGAATTGCTTCTGCTGCACGATTGTGGATCGGGTGTCCTCCCTCTGCTACATTAATACAAAGGGATGTCACCTCTAAAAAGTCTCAGAACTTGCACTGATCCCACATTCATAATGTTGGTGTATGGGGGGGGGGGGTGTAGTCACTCAGGGGGGAGGTTGCGGTGTATGGGGGGGCCCAGTGTTGCAGAGGGGCACAGTGTACCTGCTGAAACACACTACTTCACCAGAGCCAGCTCCCCCTTGCTGGGAGGAGCAGTTCAGACGCAGGGAGGCTATTTTATTCTTACTAGCGTGTTATTTATTTATTAAAATATATATATATATATATATATATATATTAATAACACACACACCACTGCAAACCTGTCGCTCCTGGCAGCCTGGACCATACACACAAAAAGTGTGCATGTGGGTTCGCACCTACTATTGAACAAGCCTTAGGCCTGGGACATAGTACAGTAGGCTGTGCTGAGCCGCTATGAGCAGATGCACTTACCCCCTGCATCTGTCATCAGCGCGGCTTTAGCAGCCGCTTCCGCGTGCGGAGGCTCAGATATTTTGAGGGAGCAGGCAAATTTAAAATTTGCCGATCAGGGGAGCGGTCACGTGACCGCTCACATCCAATGGGAGCGAGGGACTAGCCCCGCCTCCGCCCGCCCCAAAGCGCGCTCATTGCCTCGCTTGCCAGGACACACAAAAGCTCCAGTTTGAACAGGCGAGGCAGAGTAGGAGCGCGGATCAGCGCGGCCCGAGGTTTGCAACCCTGCCTTTCACCATTCACCCAGCACACAGTGCTTCCACTGCAACAAGGGATTCTGGGAAATGATAAATTAATATCTCCATCTTCTCTATTGGAAATAGCCATGTATGTCCAGAATAAATGAGTTCTTCAGTATTAGGTGATAATTTTTTTATTTGGACTAACAATTTGTCATAGGACAAGCTTTTGAGACTTCTGCTCTCTGTCAGGTCAGCAATACTGGTTTACAAAGGAATCTGACTAAAGCAGAAAAATAAACAGATTTAGGTGAGGTGACAAAGGGATGTTTGAAGAAAGTGGAAGGGTAATAAAACGGTGACAAGTAACAGCATGGAGGGGGAAGTTGTGG
This sequence comes from Ascaphus truei, assembly GCF_040206685.1. NCBI lineage: Eukaryota > Metazoa > Chordata > Amphibia > Anura > Ascaphidae > Ascaphus > Ascaphus truei. The sequence goes on along the minus strand of NW_027456579.1, from coordinate 2,912 downwards.
ATAAGGCTGTGTCCATAGAAAGACAGTCGGCGCTGAGCCGTGCGGACACTCCGCGATGAGCCCCGTCATCCTCAGTGAGGATGTCTTGAGGGGGCTCCCGCGAGTGTCCGCAGGCGTGCTGAGGCACAGGGATTTTCAGCCGACAGCAGAACCTTTCTGTGCGCGCTGTCGGCTGAAAACCTCCAATCAGAGCGAAGCAGCGTCGACATTGTCGCTTTGCGGGCTATTGGCCAAGTGTCGTCAGTGCCCCGCCTCCCGATCGTGCACACTGGCTCGTCTGCTAGTTCATGCAATCGCTCCTGATTGTGCAGACGAACCTCAGCGTCCACACGGCTCAGTGCGGCAATCAGGATAATTACAAACAATTGTGATAGTGTGTGAGAAACCCCATATCCGCATCAAGTCCTCTTGTTTGGGTGTCAGTCTTATCATTCTGAGTTCAAATGTTTTCTGTTCTTGGGTGCGTTTAAACATTCCATTTATGATTTTGATTTTTAAATAATTTATGGAATGATCTGGTTGTGAGAAATGATGTCCCACTGGTGAGCAGTATCTTCCTTCTTTGTGGTGGAGTATAGTGTCTGTGCATATTCATTCTGCCTTGGAAGTTTTTGACTGGTTTCCCCAATGTAGTATCCTTGGTCACATTTGTTGCATTGAATCATATACACAACATTCCTGGATGTGCAGCAGTATGATACTTTAACATTAAGTGTTCCATGGTTGTGACTGGCTGTGGGATCTTGACATATGTTTGCAGAGTTTGGAACGTGTTGCATGGTTTGTGCCATTTATCAGTGTCTTTAAGATCGGTATTTCGTTTTCTGTTGACTAATTTCTATTTTGGGGTTTGAAACGCAAGAATGGGAGATTTGGGAAGACTTCTTTTTGTCACATCCTCTGCCAGCATGGGTTACAGATCTTTGATTATTTTTCGTATTCCCTCTAGGTTAGGGTTGTGTGGCCACTAGTGGTATGCGTGTGGTAGGTTCTTTCTGTCTGTATTGTAGCAGGTGTTCTTGTGGGGCTTTTGGTGCAGATGTAATAGTTCAGGCAATAATAGTCTTTGGCTTGTACCTCTTCTGTCTGAACGATTCGGTCAGGGTTGTGAGATGCCTGTGTCTATCTTCAGTGTCAGATCATATGTGGTGGTATCTCATAGCCTGTGAGACAGGCAGATATGTATAACTGCATTTGTGTACTTTTTTGGGGATTTTTTTGTCCCACAGGGCAAAATGGAAGTACCTTTTGGTCGTTCTGACCTTTTGGAAACGGGCATGAAGAAGGGGTTCATCCCCGAAACATTGCCCCCCTTATTTCCCTGCATCCTTTTTTTCCCCTGTCATTCCTTTCCCCCCCACACTTCCCCTTACCCTGTTTCTCCCTCCCCTTGTGTTGCCATTTAGTTCCTTGTGGATCTCCACACGAGTATACATTTGCAGTATTTGTCATTTATACCCACAGTGAGTTTTGATTGTTTTGCGTTATGTATATATTTTTTCATATTAAAATCAATTTGGCTTATTCCCATTTTTTTTTTTTTTTCATTCAGGAGTGCCGGGAACTTTCCTCAGATTGTGTACTCCAACTAATGGTGTTGCGACTTCCTATTTGCCTTAGATTTGGCAGCCATTTTGGTTTTCGTGGAGGGGGATTGAATCCGGTATCTTCATTGGTAAGTATCTCATGAACCGGTGGCCACCGGAGCTAAAATGTTTCGACTCTGGGTCTCCTCTTGTAAAAATTTATTTTATCATACTCCTGGGTCCAAACATAAAGATGGCCTTAATTAGGAGAAATAATAATATATCATATCTCATCCTACATTTTCTGATTTATTTAGTAGTTCATTTGTTAGTGTTGAAATATATACTATAATATAAAAGGTTTTGGAACATATAATTTTAGTTACAGGTGGTCCTCGCTATCCGACGTTTCACCTTACGACGGGTGGCATATCCAATGCTTTACATTGCAACCCTATGGGGCCTTATCCGACGCTCACCGCCACTGATTAACATGGGACTCTCTTTCCAACGGTTTCACTATCCAACGCGATTTCCAGAACGGATTCCGTTGGATAACTGAGGACTGCCTGTACTTGAGCGTTTTTTGTTTAGACCGGTGTTTCTTCCGGTGTTTCTTCCCTGGTTATCATGAAAACTTATAAAATGGCAAACGTAAGGATGTGGAAATAAACACTTTAAAAATATATATCTATATATCAACTAGTACATTACCCGTTGCTCTGCCATGGACAATAAGACAGCTGTCATTTTCATACTCTTCTAACAATCCTGTACTCTGAGCACTAAAATCTGTTTTTATGTAATAAAATTCCAAGATATGTATTGAGATTATTTTTATATTTTATTAAATTTATATTCTAGTTCTCCTTTCCTCCCCCAATCAACCCCCTTTATTTGTCATTATGACATCAGGCATATTTTTACTCACTCCTCTCCCACCATCCTCTCCTGTCACTGCCCCATCTCCCTTTATTTGGTCATGACATCAGACTGAAGTGACATTTTTCACTACTCCTTCAATTCTCCTCTCCTGTCACTGCCCCCCATCACCTCCATGTATGTGGTCATGTCAGACTAAACATCCCTTTCACTCTACTCATCACCCCCTGTTTATTTGGTCATGTCAGACTACCCCTCATCCCGTGTCCTGTCACTCTTGTTAATGATAACATCAGAATGAATTATTATTTTAATATAGTAAGATACGGGAAGATTCACCCAATTAAACACATTCAGCCTTGGTAGAATAAACTGCAGTCATACAGTATCTCTGTACCTAGATTGCTCTTCATTGGTTTTCGGGATGTTGCGGTAACAAAGCTGATGCTGCCCAACAAAACCCTCCACCACCTCTGCTCCATGCTATCCAATGACTGGTAGCTC
>NW_027456578.1:0-16181 GCF_040206685.1 Ascaphus truei | reverse complement strand
TGGACTAAACAAAAGTACTACGATAAGGGAAACAAAGCAGATCGACTACTAGCATCCAAACTTAGAGGTCTAAGGGCTCTATGCAGTAAGTGTTGATAAGGCTTTTTTCGCCATTTTCCCGCCAAAATTGGGTTTGAGATTCAGTAAGCGCCGATAATTGCTTGATTTCGCCAGTTTTCGTTTCCGATAAATTTGTTATGGCCAGTCGCCTGCCGATAAGCTGGTTTTCGGCACTTTTCGCCACTTTTTTTATTCGGCTGTATTGAAGTAGCAAAATCAGCTTATCGGGGCTGATCGGCACTAAGAAATTGAGACTTCATGGCCAATTTCTCCCGCCAACTAAAGTTGGCAAGTTGGAGGGGAGAACGATCGCTAAGGCTGCCGGAACGGCACTTAGAAAAAAAAACTCATCTGTACATCAATGGAGTCAATGGAGCGGGGACGTATAACATTATAGTACTGTTTACGTTCGATTGCTCACAATACAAATGTGTTGAGCATTACAGTGTGGGGGGCATTCATTGCATTGTGTCACACCTGACGTTTATTATTTGCAGAACATTGTACTTTTATATGTTTTCATCATTTGCGTGTCACATTACTCATCATGTGATGATGTCTCAATGGAAAAACCTATACCCAACTCTTAAAGGAGAAGATCACATCATATCATACATGTTACTGAACTGTGCGACAATTTATTATATGATGTTACCCATGTCACACATCTAACACATACACCGTATATTCATGTTGCTTTACATTACACAATGCTTATAATGTGTAACGCATCATCAAACGTTCATGTACATCTTTCTTCTCATGTTTACATGTACTTTGTGTCCTCCCTTTTTTGATGACGTCCGCTATTGGACACTCAATCACATTGCATGTTTACATTGTAAACGTTGCATTACAAGCACTTCATGCTAACTTATACACACATCTAGAATAGTTACTCATTGTTACACCTTTCAAACTGATTCAGTATCAACTATCCTGATGCCATAAATGTATGCATATGCACACGAGAAGTAATTGTTGTGAACATGTGACACTAACATGGCAAATTAGACATGTTGCAGCAAACTTTTTCTACGTCAATCTCATGCTTTTTGCATCATTACATGACTGAGTATTGCGTTCAGAAATGCTACATGCATTACACATTACACTAATAATGTACAATGAATGCTTGTACAAAGCTTCACGTTACATCATTGTCAAATATCACGATAGCCTGCTGAATACACACAAATAATACTTGTTAGATGAAATGGATACAGCTTGGGAGCCAAGTACTTTAATATGTTAATGTAACAGGTTGCATTTTACTAACTCACCTGACATCATCACATAGCTATTTAAAGGATGCCCATTACCTGCTCATTCACAACTACAGATTTCAAAATGATGCGCATGTTTAGGAGACGGAGGAACATTCTTTTGCACGAGTGGCTTGCTGATGAACAGAATGACATAGGGCAAGGGAGGGACAGAGGCAGGGACAGTGACAGGGACAGGCGCGCGGACACGACAGGGACAGGGAGAGGGACAGGAGATCAGAGTAGAAGACAGAGGAGAGAAGTTGTGGCTCGTCCGCGTGTGTACTGGGAGAGAACCCTGTTAGATGGGATGAGTGAGGAGGAGATAGTAAGTCGCTATCGGTTGAGTTCAGCAGCAATCTTATATCTATATGAAGAGATAAGGGACGATTTAGATTTTGTGACAGCCAGAGGTCGTGCAGTCCCTGGGCTTGTTAAAATGCTGTGCTCATTACATTATCTTGCTTCCGCGTCATTCCAGACAACTGTGGGCATAGTGGGCGGGGTCTCGCAATCTACATTCTCGCGGGCCTTTACCCAATTTCTCTATGCACTCAATAGACGCGCTAGGAATTATATTTATTTTCCTAAAGAGCAGACACAGTGGCTGGAAGTCAGGAATGGCTTTTATACCATAGCAGGGATACCATGTGTGATGGGTGCAATCGATTGCACCCATGTTGCTTTGATTCCGCCTAGTCAGAGTGAGCATGTTTACCGCAACCGTAAGCACTACCATTCCCTGAATGTACAGGTGGTATGCGATGCCACGATGAAGATAATGCATGTGGTACCCAAATTCCCAGGTTCCAGTCACGATTCCTCTATCCTGAGGAACTCATCAGTCTTCCATGCTTTCGAAGAAGCCCATTTTGGACATGGTTGGCTGCTGGGTGAGTACATATTTGGATGTTGTAACACAAAACTCATTTTCGTTTAGGAATGATTTTATTTTAGAATGTTAACACTAATGTTACCTTATGTGTGCTCCATTGATTATAGGTGACTCAGGATACGGAATTAGGCCGTGGCTGTTGACCCCGGTGCTAAACCCTCAAACTGAAGCAGAGGAGAGATACAATGCTGCCCATATTTCTACGCGATCTGTTATAGAGAGGACATTTGGCCTACTCAAGACCAGATTTAGGTGTCTCGACAGAACTGGTGGGGCTCTTCAATATAAGCCACAAAAAGTGTCAGATATTATCCTTGCCTGTTGCATTTTGCACAATGTGGCACTCAGACATAATGTACATACCGACATAGGTCAGGCTTTGGAAGAGGAGCATCCCACCAATGTACCAGCTGAAAATGAGCAAACAGCCAGTGGTGCCGAGACACGCCAGAATCTCATAAATACTTATTTTTCATGTAAGTAAATACATATATGTTCCTAGTACTACTTTGATATATTCATTATGTTATATTAACACTACATTTATTATAATAACCTTCTGTTAGGACACAGATGAATATGGGTCGCACACCTTTCTCTTCTCTGCTGTGTTGACAAAAGCATGTGGCACCGGTATGGTATTGTTGCCCAGGTTATATAATCCTTCTTCGAATGTAAACTAGTTGTGTGTATGTGAATACAACAAGTGTTACAAACGAGTAATTTCGTAACATTGTGTTGTTGATTATGCAAACACAATACACATAGTATGGCCATAGTCATTCATTCTTGCATTATGGTTACATACAATCTTATTGTTACACTGTTACATGTACATCAATATGATGTGTACACCAGGCAGCTTTTCATATTTTATGTGACAAAATATACATGGTGTTTCATATGTAACACCAAATAGACACTTTGGTGTGTTGCTTATGTTAATGAAGATGTCATGACAATGATTGCAATTTATGTATTGTTCAATTTTTTTACAGGTATATCTCCTCTGACTGATTATGGTATGTATATGAATTGACATCTGTCATAAGATGTGCCTACCTCTATATACGTATAATTAAAGGATGTATAAACCCAACATAGTAGTCAACTTGAAATCTTACATACATCTCGTTTCTCTATCATGTACACGCGTTTAGATACTCTTGATGTTTCATGTGCATTGTATGTGAAAATTATTAGTGACATGACATCACATTTAATGTATGTACCCTTAAAAATTCCATTATTCTAATATAGGGGTGGGTGGAGAGAAGGGGATAAATGCTGCTAGTGTTTTGCTTAGAGGAGGTGATTAACCACGGATGCACATGAGTGATCATAACACTCCATACATGAATGCCTGTAATCACACCAATGCTTTGTACATCTTGTATGTTGCAATGTATGTGATTATTAATGCTATCAATTAATGGTAAAGATTATTTTTACATTGTCACATGTGTATGTGTAAGTCACACATGTGTGTTGATGTGACCTACATGTAACAAGTGTCAAACTGTTAACACATACCAAAATATTTCAAAAATGTATTAGTAATTTTGCATAATTCATTTCACCCAATGACAATGTTGTTACTATAGTTGAAATGTCATACACATCAGTTCATCATTATTATGATGATCATTTACAAGTATTCTCAACATATATGAACGTCAATCACGTGCACATTTGCATAGGCACACATTTCAAGACCACTGTTTGTGTCTGTATCAATTTGTGTATGATGCATGTATAACACCGTCAAATGATAACATCAGGTTTATTATGTTAGCTTATATCATCATACTCAATTTACTCTGTATGTGTTGAACGTTTACTAAACACAGTAAACTATAGTTAGTTTGCTAAATGAAATATACACAGAAACTTACATGTTTACAATATCAGTATCTAATTTTCATAACATCATGCATTATAGTTGAGTACTACATGTTGGCATTAATTTTTTTTGCCACACTCCAAAAAAAATTGAAACAACATCCCCATGTAACATGAGAACTTTTACATGAAATGGCTACTTGGTTTTAAGTCTCCTTTACATACTTTCTACACTCATACGTCCCATTATACAATATACTGTACTACACAAATGTGTTTGCAGAGTGGGATTGGTTGTTATATATGAAACAGAGCATGGCATATAATGTTAGTACAAAATAAAGTACACACATAAAAATTTTAGAAAGCACTGTTTAGCAACATCATTATGTAAATTAGGTGGTTATGAAATATTGCCATAACCCGATCACATTTTTCATTGTTTGTTAATATGCGCTACAAGCATTATAAAAATTGTTGCATATGTAGTATATTAGTCGGTCGCTCCTCCTCACAATCATCCATATGACGTTTGACTCTTCTGAAATCATACATTGATCCCATAGATTCTTCCCCGACATGTCTGAAATACAGCAAACACATGATGGTCACAGATGGCACCTTTATATATGTGTAGCCGTCACAACGCGTTAAACATCTCTATATGATTGTGTATATATGACGCGTAATTCACTTATATGTTAGAACTGCAAGGTTACAAGTAAACATCATTATGTATCCTTTTGTTAATTGCGTTGCAGGCATAACTATGGATATGATATTTCCGTTGCCTGTATACATAATAATGTGTGCGCACATCTTAATTTGCGCACGCACTTCACGATTGGGTCGACTAAGTGTTAGCGCATGCGCTAAACAATGTGTACGCTGTGCGTTCAATACATGTTGTTACTAGCATTAAGCATATAATATGTATTTGAAATCCAATGAACGCGAAACAAAAATCGTTCTGAACACGTACTTCTATAAACTTTTTAAACGGACGTGTGTGGACGGAAACAACGGCAGATCAGCCAATGAGCGAATACAATACGTGTGACGTGATGTTAAGGCAGCGTTAAGTGCATGCAAACACTCCTCCCACTGAATGAACATTGGCCTACTGCACTGTGCACGGCCACAAAAACAAACGCGCGCGCATGACACAGTGCAGTGACCGTAACAATAACAAACGGACACAGCCAATAGGTTTTGACGCGCGCACGTCAGTTGGGGGCGGGGCTTACATCCGTAATCCTTTTTAAGGACGCCTTGGCACATGACAAGGGTCCCACGTCATATGTGGCCGACCCTCCTTTTTTTTAGATGTTGCATGATACACAAGGAGGTGTGTGTTACAGTTATGGTAACATGTTGCAATGATATGTTTTAAGAGATAGGAAACTAGGTATATTTTCTCCGTTAGCAATGTGTACTAAGGTCTCTGGTTGTAGTATATTGTAATAGGAAACAATGTGTTTGTGAACGCTACATGTTATGCTGTCTGCAATGTTACGCTGTATCCACGCATTTAGCGTAAAAATGGTGGATATTTAAAAGTTACAACTTTTAACGGTGAGTCAACGCATAACGATTATTATATTTACCATTCTTCTAGAAGTAACACTTCGTTTGGCTGCAACTGTTCGCTCCAGAAACACACTGCATTTTCATCCATGGTTGAGGCAACCGTTGAATCCTGTAGGAGACACATCTCCATGAGGCGCTCATAGGAATCGGCACTGCCTTCTTCAAACGATATGTCCGGAGGTAGGTACAGTTTTTGGTTTTGCCAATCAAATGGGTTTTGACCAAAAAGGTTGGGAAACACATCATCATAGTTAATTTCATCTAGAATCTGTGCTTCAGGAATGGAGGGTGCAGATATTGCAGCAGGTATCGATTCAGACGGAACAGTAGTAGCGGATCCATTGCTATTGGTATTAGGAATAAATATGCTATTTATCAGAATATATGTTCCATGGTAATTTTAAATTGTGGAGCAATCTGCCAAAATCCATACGTTTCCTGTAGGTTATCATGGACACGTAATGAAAAGTTCAGTCCGCGCTCTGGCTCTTTAAACTTGGAGTGTTGGTCCCTCTCAGTTCTCTTGCTGCTTCTGTGTTTATGAGGTGTCTCCCCCACCTCCAAATGTGGTCTCCACCGGAACCCCGATGGTGATACCAATATCAGCAAAACAAGAAAAAACACAAAAGCGCACCAAGATGAGAGATAGATAATGTATTAGCAACAAATAATAAAATTAGTAACTTACATATAAAATTTCTTTAATAATCCCCGATTCTGGTGTCTATCACAGGAGTAGGGCATCACATAGGAAGTATGAAGGGTAATCTCAGTTCTGAGAGATCAGACCCGCGCGCTGGGGCTGTCTCTGTTCACTCTCCTGTCCTCCACGTGTGGTAGCGTGGTGCAGAGTGTAGCACACATGTGCAGGAACCGGGGCCTTCAATAGGTGTCCTTAGGATGCCTGTCCGTTTTTGATAGCATAGAAACGATCGGAAATAAGCAGGAACGGTACACTTGAGTGTGTGCTGGTGGTGGGTAGTAAAACCGCCAGCCACAACAGTCGCGACGCGCTTCGTTTAACAAAGTAAACTTCTTCAGGCGATATCTGGGACACCTGTTTAGGGGTCCTTTATAGGTCTAATTCTGTGCGTCATTGGTTAATACCTAATGGCTGCATGGCCAATCAGGCTCATATACTGATAGGGGCGGGCCACAATAGGAAGACCTCCCTGTTAGTGCATTTAATCCAGTAATGAATTACACTAATTGAGTATATATATAAGTGTAAATAGAAAGGTAAACAGACCTTAAAGGGGAGCCAAAATCATGTGTCCCAAATAGTCAAGTGCAATAAAATATGCATAATAGTAGCATAAAAAACAAAGTATATGTGCATACTGGATAACAACATTAATAACATTAAATGACATATAAATAACTTTTAAAATATGGGAAATAGAACAAATGGAAAGGTGGGTGGGGGGAGGGGAAGAATTGAAGAAAAAGTTTTTTCCACCTGAAGAAGTTTACTTTGTTAAACGAAACGCGTTGCGACTGTTGTGGCTGGCGGTTTTACTACCCACCACCAGCACACACTCAAGTGTACCGTTCCTGCTTATTTCCGATCGTTTCTATGCTATCAAAAACGGACAGGCATCCTAAGGACACCTATTGAAGGCCCCGGTTCCTGCACATGTGTGCTACACTCTGCACCACGCTACCACACGTGGAGGACAGGAGAGTGAACAGAGACAGCCCCAGCGCGCGGGTCTGATCTCTCAGAACTGAGATTACCCTTCATACTTCCTATGTGATGCCCTACTCCTGTGATAGACACCAGAATCGGGGATTATTAAAGAAATTTTATATGTAAGTTACTAATTTTATTATTTGTTGCTAATACATTATCTATCTCTCATCTTGGTGCGCTTTTGTGTTTTTTCTTGTTTTGCTGTTATCATGGACACGTTCAAATAACTCATTTGTTGTTAAAGTGAATCGTACAGATGATTTAAAATTTTCAGCGCGGCACGGGTCTTGGTAATATGGATATTTACTTCTGATCAAGTCATAGATTACACCCACGTTGGCTTTCTGTTGTGGGCTTGCCATGATAGCCTCTGCAATCATTATTTTTAAAGGTTTGTGCAGATGCGTGTTCTCTGTAGTATGGTCTGCCATTGCTGCCTCTCAAATAATGTGTGAATCAGGACTTTAAGTTTTCTTCAGCTGAATGTGAAACTATTTAAATGTTATCTTTTGTGGCTTTTTCCAAGGCCAAAATACAATTTCAATGTTGCACTCCTTATTTCGAGCACCAATTCGAATGTGTAGAAATAATTGGCACACATGTTTTGGGATAAGATAGCAATTTCACAGTGAAAGTGCCATTTGTTTTCCCGTAATCTACATTCTCAAAACAAGTGTACGAATCTAATTAAAAAACAATGTGGCTGAGAAAATGTAGTGTTGGCATTATGAAAATACTGCCTACACTGACATAATGACATATAAACACACCTGCTAATGTTTTTCTCTCAGTCTTTTGTTCCAAATTTCACTGTATGTATCTTTCTGCCTGGTTAACTCTGTCTGTCTCACACATTTTCACTATCTGTGTGTATATATATATATATATATATGTATATATATATATATATATATATATATATATATATATATATATATATATATATATATATATATATATATATATATATATATATATATATATATATATATATATATATATATATACATATACTGTATATATAAAACCAACAATGAAAAATATATATATATGTGTGTGTATGTTACTGTATTTAAGGCCTTATATGTAAACAGGGATTGTTATATTGCTCAGACTTATTTAAAGGTTTAAACATTACAGGGTAAGTATGTTTGAGGGCCTATTAGAGTCAGCTGTGTCACAATGGTGTAACCATATCTTCTTGTGGTGGTTTCTTTCTAGAGGAGTTCAGGAGGTCCCTTCTATCTAGTTGTTTAACAGAATTCAAAGCATCTGTGATATGGGATATATTATAACCTCTAGATTTGAATCTGGAAATAAGATCTCTTGATTGAACATCAAATGATTCTTCTGTTGAACACAACCGTTTCAATCTTATAAATTGTCCTTTAAGTATACCTTTTTTGAGAAATTTGGAATGATTGCTGTCGGCTCTGAGATAGGAATTACGCGCATTAGGCTTCCTATAAATATCAGTTTGGATGCACCCCCGCATATCCACATACAACATTAGATCTAAATAATAAATGTGATGAATATTCTCCTGAAAAGTGAAATATAAGTTGTGATCATTAATATTAAGTTGGTGAATGAATGTTTGGAGTAAAGTGAGGTCACCATTTCAAATAAATAAGAGATCATCTATATAACGTTTATAAAATTTTATTTGGTGCATAAAAGAGTTTTTATCACTAAAAATAAAATTAGACTCCCACAACCCCATAAACAGATTAGCATATGAGGGTGCAAAAGAGGTGCCCATAGCGGTGCCGCGAAGTTGTAAATAAAATTGTGAATCAAAACGAAAATAATTGTGCGTGAGTAAAAATGTGATAGAGTCTAATAAGAAAGTGCATAGTGCTGGTGCTAAGTGAGATAATGAGAGGTAATGTTGTATAGCGGAAATGCCTTGCTCATGTTTAATAATGTTGTAGAGAGAGGTAACATCCATAGTTACCCATCTGTAGCTCTCTCGCCACTGTATTTTATTAAGGTCAAATATCAATTGACTTGAGTCTTTCAAAAAGGATGGCAATGTTTGAACAATAGGTTGTAGATATGCATCTATGAAACGAGAGAGTCCATCTCCCAAAGATCCAATGATCACCACAATTGGCCGTCCCGGAGGGTTTGTGAGCGATTTATGGATCTTTGGGAGATGGTGAAAGATGGGAACTATGGGATTAGGGGAGCATAAAAATTCAAATTCTTTTTTGCTTAGCACATACAGTTCTCTCCCTAAGTCAAGTAAATCATTCAATTCATGTGAGAAAAGAGTGGTAGGGTCAGAGGATAGTTTGCGATAGGCCTGATCATCAGAAAGCTGTCTCAATGCTTCTTGTTTATAGGTATCAGCAGATTGAACAACAATCGCTCCACCCTTGTCTGCATTTTTAATGACAATAGTTTTGTCTATCTTTAAGTTTTGTAATTCTTGCAATTCAAGGGTGGTTAGGTTGTTGCTACAATGCGTATCTTTTTTACAATTTTCAGCCAAATTCCTCAGATCCTTTTCCACTAATCTTTCAAATGTGGTGATAAATGGACTCTTTGAGCCATAGGGACAAAAGGTGGATTTCTTTCTAAAAGTGGTGTGTTCAAAACGGAGAAAATTAGAAAGGGACACCTCCTGAGAATTATCCTCCATATCTTGTTCCATATATAAATCTTCCAAGTCAGAGACAGCACAGTGATCTTTGAATGAAAAATCAGAAACAATTGGTTCTGGTGAGTCAATGCCAGCAAAATCTGGCGTTGACTCCACAGAATCACAAACAATGGGCACATCTACAATGGGTATAATATGTTTTGATCTGTTCGAAAATAATTTTTTCAAAGACAACTTGCGAGTAAATCGCTGCAAATCAATATAAGTGTCAAAGAGGTCGAAGTCACTCTGAGGGGCAAAATTCAACCCACTATTTAATAGGGATAATTGTCCAGTAGTCAGTGTCTTGTTTGAAATATTAATAACATTATTATCCTCTGTTGTTAGGTATATTTTTTCCTCTTTGCTGCCCCTCTTGTTCCCCCTCTTCCTCTTTGACCTCCTTGTCCTTGGTAGTTTTTTGACTCCTGTGGTTTAATTGTTTGTAAAAAATGTCCTGTTGTTCCAGACGTGGAAGCTTCTCTGGCATCTGAACCTGTGGAGCTTTTCCCCCTCCAAGTATCTGATGTAATATCAAAAGACACTGATGGATATTTATTTTCACTTTCTGAGGTGTCTGATTCATAACTGGAGGTGTCTGTATATTTGGACTTTAAAATGGATTTTTTTGGAGTGCTGGATGTTTTATCCCTGTGGGTATGTAGGTGTGAGGGTGTTCTAGATCTCCCTCTATTGGGATTGGCATTCCCTGGTCTTTCCCAGGTATAGACCTGATTTCTCTCATAGTCTAAGCGATCTCGTTCGAACTTAGACTGCTTTTTTTCCATGATTGTGTCTTCCATAGCTTCAATGTTAGACAATAAAACTTTCTCATTGTTTGAGAAATGGTCCATATTTTCAAATGATTTAAGTTTATTTTGTAACATTTTAATCTCAGTGCCTAATAGTACTCTCTCTGTCATCTTATGCTCAATGATCAAGTCCATGAGTTTAAATGAACATTCATTTAGTGTAGTTTTCCATTTCTGCTCAAATTCTTTGGTGCCAAAACCAAAAGTGGGTGCTTTTTTTATCCTCAATCCTCGTGGGATTCTTTTGGTTTTTGTATAATTTTCTAACGTGGTTATGTCCCACCAAAGTCTGATGTTATCTGTCAGTAATTTTTCTAGTTTGAGGAAATGTGCTGTTAGGTCAGAATTTTCTTCACATATAAACTCAGTGGAATTGTCAAAAACATATTCTGCTCTCTTAATTCTTTTAGTGTTATCACCACAAGTTTGGACAAAAAGATTACTCTGTATATCTTCATTTTCAGAATTTTCAATATCCTCCATAGGGGTATATAGAAAATATATATATTAAAAAAGAGGGCTGTAGTGTGTGAATTACAGTCTAAATTAGAAAATATATGTGTGTAGCTATAAGAAAAAATGCCTCAACAGCACTTGGTTGAAAAGATATATAAGTCCATACACAATTCAATTCAATCACTTGTTCATATGAGCTACCAACAGGTTAAATGGAGTCCAAATAGAGAAATGGGGAAGATCCCCGCGTGGATGCGGCAAATATGGCAAGTGCTGTATGATGAAAAAAATCACATATCTGCCGGTATATATAGAAAATAAAGCAATGAGTGTCCCGTGGATGATGCCGATGGTATGTGTGGGCCTGAGTAACCCCCACCTCACCTGTTAAACATCGGGATAAGCTCCGACAGAACCAATGGTGCCAACCCCCCGTGGTAGATGGAGTAAAGCCCTCCTCGCTGATATCATTAAATACTATCTGGCGGCCCAACTAAAGCAAGTCATAATGTGGAACAATGACCCAGCCATGTGTTGCTGGCTTGGGATTGAGTCTGCCTATGCGAGTCTCTTTCTCTCCCGGCCGCGCTATGGACCGAGAGGGGGGGAGAGACCTTCGCAGAAAAATTAAAACTGGGAGCAATGAGATGTACATGGCAGATATGGACTAGAAACAAGGGGAAGTATGAGCTAGCATCCTCTCCTTCATTATTGACCCCTATACTCTATAATCCAGAGTTCCCCCCAGGCTGTATTCCGAAGGGACTTGAGAAATACAAAGAGCTAAGGATGGTAATAGCCGATGATTTTGTAGCTAAAGGCAAGCTTTTACCATTCCACGAGATTCAGAAGAAATACCAAATCTCTAACCTCCCAATTTTCAGCTTCTTACAAATTCGCCATTATCTACAAACAATTACAAAAGATTCAGCTTTTTCCCCCCTAAGAAGATTTGAGAAAATATGCAGAAGAGGATATTACTGCAAAGGACTGATTTCGGAGGTTTATCTGGGACTGGCGATCAAAGCTACACACTCTAACCATAGCTATATGCTAAAATGGGCAGCAGATTTAAACCTAGAAATAGATAGGGAAGACTGGGAGGATATTTGGGAAGCAGCTTCTCAAACATCAATTTGTACCACAATAAAAGAAAACATATATAAAATCCTATTGCATTGGTACCCAACCCCGAGTAGGCTGAGCCAGATTTTCCCTGGATCCTCAGATTTGTGCTGGAGAGGATGCGGGCAAAGAGGAGATATGGCTCACATCTGGTGGGAATGCCCAAAAATTCAGGGGTTCTGGATCATGATACAAACAATGATACGAGAGCTCCTGGAGGTGGAGATGGAGGTGGACCCGCTGGTCCTGGTGCTGTCTAAACCAATAGAGGGCCTGCAACCCCAAGAGAAGAAAATTATAAGTCATGTCCTCACAACAGCCCGCTGCTCGATTGCCGCAGCATGGAAAAAGGTAAACGCCCCCTCCAGGCAGACAGTATTGAGACGTATTAGAGAAATAATATTAATGGAACTCCTCTCTGCACAATAGGGTCAAAAGGTGGATAAATTTCATAAGGTTTGGTCAGTATGGCCAGACAATTAATAAATGAATAAACAGGGTCACACAAGCCTGGAGATAATAAGACACTCCCCCCCCTCTCTCTTATCCCTTCTCCCCCCCCCCCCCTCTCTCTTATCTCCCCCCCTCTTCTTTCTTGCTTTTTTCTTCACTATCCTTGGATTTCTCTGAGAGAGATATGTCTGGAAGCGGCTGCTTCCCCAATATGATGTAAAAATTGAAAACAAAACAACAAAACTTCCGTAGAGTAAAACAGATGAAAACAAATATGAAAGAAATGAAGGCAACAAAATGCGATTTATGGTGTCATGTAAGATTTAATATCTCTTCTCGCTGTAAAAATTTGAAGTTGTAACAGACGTTTGTCAAAACATGATATATGATGTCATTCTCTCGAAAAACAATTAAAAAATTGAAACAAACAAAAAAAAGATACCACACATTTCAATTTAACTAAAATTGTAGCTCATTAACCCCATAAACCCCAGAGGGATTAACAATACCCAATATCTCATGACATTATCTATATTTGTGACATATATACAGTGACTATATTTGAAAAAAAAATAAAACTGGTTTGGAACAGAAATCTTACTCTTTCTATACGTCCCTGCCCTTTGGCAGATGGTAAAATAGACACTAATGCATCATATGCTAGTTATGCTTCGATCTCAGTTGAAATAGTTACATAATTTATTCGACTTATTCCTTTTTCTGTGCATGAAATAGTGGATACAGATGGGTAGTGTTGTATTCAAACTAACGTGTAGGACTTGTAACATAGCAAGTGATCGCAGCCCTGAAATGCATAGGGTTAACGGGTTACTATGGTATCTGGCTAGCTGCCCATTTCTTGAGAAGTCCCGATCCCTCTGGCTGCCTGTAAACCATTGCAGAGAGTGTACGGCGGGTTATGTCAGGGAAGCGACTGTACCGATCGAGCACACAGCAGCAGACTGTTACGAGTGTCCTGCAGTATCAGTATCCGTCGGCACACTCCCCCTGAATTCTGATAACCAAACTCTTGTGGATCTTCAGTTCATGCTGAATGATAATAGGAGAATAGAGTCAACTCTTGATCTAGAACCAGATTTGGTTGGTGACCAGACCACGAGGGATGACAATACCCTGTCTGATTTGAATTGTTAATATTTGGACAGTGATAGTCCCAAAGAGATTACGCACACAAAGCTGAGGTCAAAATCGTTTTTTTACCCATATGCGGCAAAAGGACCATATATAGAGCTTTATGGCAAGCTGGTTGAACAGGAATTTAAAAGATTATGTAATAATAACTAATACTATACCATTAATGATAATCTCAATGTTAAAGAAAGACAGGCTCTTAAAGAGCTTAATGATTATGGAGACATTATAATCCGCCAAGCAGACACGGGAGGAGATATGGTACTCCTAAACCGTGCTGACTATCTTAAGGAAGCGTATCGTTTGCTAAATGATGAGAACTATAAACAGCTGGATAGGGATCCTACTATAGAATACCTTTGCTCCTTAAAGGATCACTTAATACAAGCCCAAATAAAAGGGATACTATCGGCCAGGGAATTTCAGTACATATATACTACAGCTCCACGTATACCGATTATATATCACATCCCAAATATACACAAAACGTTGATCGATCAACCCGGCCGTCCCATTGTGTCTGGAATTGGTTCTATCACATCTAATTTGTCTGATTATGTTAACACTTTTTTAGCACCACTCACAGCAGCACTACCGTCATTTTTGAGAGATAGCACGGACACACTTAATTCAGATTTTGTATGGGAAGATCACATTATATGGGTTACATTGGATGTGGCGTCACTATATACCTGCATAGAACACTCCCATGGTATAGAGGCAGTCACACACTTTTTACATCAAAATTACACATTATCACTAATACAACAACAATTTATTATTGATAGCATTTTGTTTATACTTAATCACAATTATTTTTCGTTTGAGAGCACTTTCTATATCCGGACCAATGGGATGGCCATGGGTACCTGTTTTTCCCCAAATTATGCAGGGCTATTTATGGGACATTGAGAGCAAGAATTTATAATGGGATAATATTCGGTATTGGGCCCATATAAGGTACTTCAAAAGATATGAAAAAACAAAAGAAAAGCGCAAAACGCAAATAGTGAAGTAAATTAAGTACAATTATATTTGTGTAAAAATGGTAAGTATTAGGCGTACATCAGTATAGAACAATTAGAGCATTTCTCTGCAATATTAGCACAATGTTACCACATGGTAGTCATCTGGATGGGAAGATATAGCCCACTGGTGCAGCAGCTGTCTTTTATATGATGTCAGCGGTGTCTCTCACTCCCTTGAGACCCTCGCAATCGGCAGCTGCAGCCCTTGAGCTGTTCGGATTACTTCACTGGCTGTGGCGTCTGTGGAACTCGTGGCACTTAGCTTGAGTCACAGGTACTGCAGTCCTTACGCCCGTAATGCACGTCTGTGCCTGGGCATTCCCTCTGCATCCGGATCACCACCAAGTCCACGTGATGTGTAGTTCCGGCGCTCGCGCACTTCTGTGACGTCACAGGTGCCGCGCAGAAAATATACGGGTACGCTGGCTACAAGTCCAATGCCGCGATAAGTAATAATAATAAAAACACTGCGTAATGGCTAGATAAAAGGTACCAACACCTATAAATTAATCCAACGCATTTCGAAGCTAGGAATGCTTCTTCATCAGGGATAAAGTTCATTATCACTACCTCCATCTTTAAATACACATATTGCTGTCATTATTGGTCATCCTATTAGGGCAATTAGCCAATCATTTGTGTCCATTCGAAGTTGGAGGCGTGACAATGGATCGAAAGGGAATTTAGGCAAAATTAAAACACTTTATTATAACAATATTAAAACGACAATTCTGCAAAACAAGGGAAAAAGGAGAGAAAAAGGAGAGAAAAAAAGGGGTTAAAAATCGATGTTAAAAAATCATTAAACAATTTCTAAGAATACACTTCAAATAATTAATTAAATTCTCAATATTAAATGAAATTACCCATTGCTTGTTCAATGGACTCAAAGGATCAAGCAACATTTAATGCTGCATACGAAATAATGACTGGTACAAACTAAAGTGGTAACTGTATGGTATTAATAAAATGCCCATACATCTAAATCTTCATTCAGTCCTTTTGGTACCATGCAATCTAATTTATGTATCCAAAAGGATTCCTGAGCAAAGAGGGCCTTGAGTCTGTCATCCCCTCTCCTATTAACTGCAACATGTTTGATGCCCAGGAATGTCAGACTTGAAGGGTCTTTTTGGTGATGGGTTAAAAAGTGTCTGGAAACA
>NW_027456577.1:0-16216 GCF_040206685.1 Ascaphus truei | reverse complement strand
CAGGAATACCGCCTGTATTATCCTTCTCTGCAGGAATACCGCCTGTATTATCCTTCTCTGCAGGAATACCCCCTGTATTATCCTTCTCTGCAGGATACTCCCTGTATTATCCTTCTCTGCAGAAATACCCCCTGTATTATCCTTCTCTGCAGGAATACCGCCTGTATTATCCTTCTCTGCAGGAATACCCCCTGTAATATCCTTCTCTGCAGGAATTCCGCCTGTATTATCCTTCTCTGCAGGAATACCCCCTGTATTATACTTCTATGCAGGAATACCGCCTGTATTATCCTTCTCTGCAGGAATACCCCCTGTATTATCCTTCTCTGCAGGAATACCGCCTGTATTATCCTTCTCTGCAGGAGTACCCCCTGTATTATCCTTCTCTGCAGGAATACCACCTGTATTATCCTTCTCTGCAGGAGTACCGCCTGTATTATCCTTCTCTGCAGGAATACCCCCTGTATTATCCTTCTCTGCAGGAATACCCCCAGTATTATCCTTCTCTGCAGGAGTACCGCCTGTATTATCCTTCTCTGCAGGAATACCCCCTGTATTATCCTTCTCTGCAGGAATACCCCCTGTATTATCCTTCTCTGCAGGAATACCCCCTGTATTATCCTTCTCTGCAGGAATACCCCCTGTATTATCCTTCTCTGCAGGAATACCCCCTGTATTATCCTTCTCTGCAGGAATACCCCCTGTATTATCCTTCTCTGCAGGAATACCCCATGTATTTTCCTTCTCTGCAGGAATACCCCCTGTATTATCCTTCTCTGCAGGAATACCCCCTGTATTATCCTTCTCTGCAGGAATACCCCATGTATTATCCTTCTCTGCAGGAATACCCCCTGTATTATCCTTCTCTGCAGGAATACCCCATGTATTATCCTTCTCTGCAGGAATACCACCTGTATTATCCTTCTCTGCAGGAATACCGCCTGTATTATCCTTCTCTGCTGGAATATCCCCTGTATTATCCTTCTCTGCAGGAATACCACCTGTATTATCCTTCTCTGCAGGAATACCACCTGTATTATCCTTCTCTGCAGGAATACCCCCTGTATTATCCTTCTCTGCAGGAATACCACCTGTATTATCCTTCTCTGCAGGAATACCCCCTGTATTATCCTTCTCTGCAGGAATACCCCCTGTATTATCCTTCTCTGCAGGAATAATACCTGTATTATCCTTCTCTGCAGGAATACCCCCTGTATTATCCTTCTCTGCAGGAATACCCCCTGTATTATCCTTCTCTGCAGGAACACCCCCTGTATTATCCTTCTCTGCAGGAATACCCCCTGTATTATCCTTCTCTGCAGGAATACCGCCTGTATTATCCTTCACTGCAGGAACACCCCCTGTATTATCCTTCTCTGCAGGAACACCGCCTGTATTATCCTTCTCTGCAGGAATACCCCCTGTATTATCCTTCTCTGCAGGAACACCCCCTGTATAATCCTTCTCTGCAGGAATACCCCCTGTATTATACTTCCCTTGCAGGAATACCCCCTGTATTATCCTTCTCTGCAGGAATACCCCCTGTATTATCCTTCTCTGCAGGAGTACCGCCTGTATTATCCTTCTCTGCAGGAATACCCCCTGTATTATCCTTCTCTGCAGGAATACCGCCTGTATTATCCTTCTCTGCAGGAATACCCCCTGTATTATCCTTCTCTGCAGGAATACCCCCTGTTTTATCCTTCTCTGCAGGAGTACCGCCTGTATTATCCTTCTCTGTAGGAATACCGCCTGTATTATCCTTCTCTGCAGGAATACCCCCTGTATTATCCTTCTCTGCAGGAATACCCCCTGTATTATCCTTCTCTGCAGGAATACCACCTGTATTATCCTTCTCTGCAGGAATACCCCCTGTATTAGCCTTCTCTGCAGGAATACCACCTGTATTACCCTTCTCTGCAGGAATACCCCCTGTATTATCCTTCTCTGCAGGAATACCGCCTGTATTATCCTTCTCTGCAGGAATACCCCCTGTATTATCCTTCTCTGCAGGAATACCCCCTGTATTATCCTTCTCTGCAGGAATACCCCCTGTATTATCCTTCTCTGCAGGAATACCGCCTGTATTATCCTTCTCTGCAGGAATACCCCCTGTATTATCCTTCTCTGCAGGAGTACCGCCTGTACTATCCTTCTCTGCAGGAATACCCCCTGTAGTATCCTTCTCTGCAGGAATACCACCTGTATTATCCTTCTCTGCAGGAATACCGCCTGTATTATCCTTCTCTGCAGGAATACCCCCTGTATTATCCTTCTCTGCAGGAATACCCCCTGTATTATCCTTCTCTGCAGGAATACCCCCTGTATTATCCTTCTCTGCAGGAATACCCCCTGTATTATCCTTCTCTGCAGGAATACCCCCTGTATTATCCTTCTCTGCAGGAATACCGCCTGTATTATCCTTCTCTGCAGGAATACCCCCTGTATTATCCTTCTCTGCAGGAGTACCGCCTGTACTATCCTTCTCTGCAGGAATACCCCCTGTAGTATCCTTCTCTGCAGGAATGCCACCTGTATTATCCTTCTCTGCAGGAATACCGCCTGTATTATCCTTCTCTGCAGGAATACCCCCTGTATTATCCTTCTCTGCAGGAATACCGCCTGTATTATCGTTCTCTGCAGGAATACCCCCTCTATAATCCTTCTCTGCAGGAATACCGCCTGTATTATCCTTCTCTGCAGGAATACCCCCTGTATAATCCTTCTCTGCAGGAATACCGCCTGTATTATCCTTCTCTGCAGGAATACCGCCTGTATTATCCTTCTCTGCAGGAATACCGCCTGTATTATCCTTCTCTGCAGGAATACCCCCTGTATTATCCTTCTCTGCAGGAATACCCCCTGTATTATCCTTCTCTGCAGGAATACCCCCTGTATTATCCTTCTCTGCAGGAATACCCCCTGTATTATCCTTCTCTGCAGGAACACCACCTGTATTATCCTTCTCTGCAGGAATACCCCGTATTATCCTTCTCTGCAGGAACACCCCCTGTATTATCCTTCTCTGCAGGAACACCCCCTGTATTATCCTTCTCTGCAGGAATACCCCCTGTATTATCCTTCTCTGCAGGAACACCCCCTGTATTATCCTTCTCTGCAGGAATACCCCCTGTATTATCCTTTTCTACAGGAATACCCCCTGTATTATCCTTCTCTGCAGGAATACCCCCTGTATTATCCTTCTCTGCAGGAATACCCCCTGTATTATCCTTCTCTGCAGGAATACCCCCTGTATTATCCTTCTCTGCAGGAATACCCCCTGTATTATCCTTCTCTGCAGGAATACCACCTGTATTATCCTTCTCTGCAGGAATACCCCCTGTATTATCGTTCTCTGCAGTAATACCCCCTCTATAATCCTTCTCTGCAGGAATACCGCCTGTATTATCCTTCTCTGCAGGAATACCCCCTGTGTAATCCTTCTCTGCAGGAATACCGCCTGTATTATCCTTCTCTGCAGGAATACCACCTGTATTATCCTTCTCTGCAGGAATACCCCCTGTATTATCCTTCTCTGCAGGAATACCACCTTTATTATTCTTCTCTACAGGAATACCCCCTGTATTAACCTTCTCTGCAGGAATACCCCCTGTATTATCCTTCTCTGCAGGAATACACCCTGTATTATCCTTCTCTGCAGGAATACCGCCTGCATTATCCTTCTCTGCAGGAATACCCCCTGTATTATCCTTCTCTGCAGGAATACCCCCTGTATTATCCTTCTCTGCAGGAATACCGCCTGTATTATCGTTCTCTGCAGTAATACCCCCTCTATAATCCTTCTCTGCAGGAATACCGCCTGTATTATCCTTCTCTGCAGGAATACCCCCTGTATAATCCTTCTCTGCAGGAATACCGCCTGTATTATCCTTCTCTGCAGGAATACCGCCTGTATTATCCTTCTCTGCAGGAATA
The DNA here is from genome assembly GCF_040206685.1 of Ascaphus truei. Taxonomy (NCBI): domain Eukaryota; kingdom Metazoa; phylum Chordata; class Amphibia; order Anura; family Ascaphidae; genus Ascaphus; species Ascaphus truei. The sequence continues at coordinate 12,280 of NW_027456577.1, read as the reverse complement.
CCGCCTGTATTATCCTTCTCTGCAGGAATACCACCTGTATTATCCTTCTCTGCAGGAATACCGCCTGTATTATCCTTCTCTGCAGGAATACCCCCTGTATTATCCTTCTCTGCAGGAATACTCCCTGTATTATCCTTCTCTGCAGAAATACCCCCTGTATTATCCTTCTCTGCAGGAATACCGCCTGTATTATCCTTCTCTGCAGGAATACCCCCTGTAATATCCTTCTCTGCAGGAATACCGCCTGTATTATCCTTCTCTGCAGGAATACCCCCTGTATTATCCTTCTATGCAGGAATACCGCCTGTATTATCCTTCTCTGCAGGAATACCCCCTGTATTATCCTTCTCTGCAGGAATACCGCCTGTATTATCCTTCTCTGCAGGAGTACCCCCTGTATTATCCTTCTCTGCAGGAATACCACCTGTATTATCCTTCTCTGCAGGAGTACCGCCTGTATTATCCTTCTCTGCAGGAATACCCCCTGTATTATCCTTCTCTGCAGGAATACCCCCAGTATTATCCTTCTCTGCAGGAGTACCGCCTGTATTATCCTTCTCTGCAGGAATACCCCCTGTATTATCCTTCTCTGCAGGAATACCCCCTGTATTATCCTTCTCTGCAGGAATACCCCCTGTATTATCCTTCTCTGCAGGAATACCCCCTGTATTATCCTTCTCTGCAGGAATACCCCCTGTATTATCCTTCTCTGCAGGAATACCCCCTGTATTATCCTTCTCTGCAGGAATACCCCATGTATTTTCCTTCTCTGCAGGAATACCCCCTGTATTATCCTTCTCTGCAGGAATACCCCCTGTATTATCCTTCTCTGCAGGAATACCCCATGTATTATGCTTCTCTGCAGGAATACCCCCTGTATTATCCTTCTCTGCAGGAATACCCCATGTATTATCCTTCTCTGCAGGAATACCACCTGTATTATCCTTCTCTGCAGGAATACCGCCTGTATTATCCTTCTCTGCTGGAATATCCCCTGTATTATCCTTCTCTGCAGGAATACCACCTGTATTATCCTTCTCTGCAGGAATACCACCTGTATTATCCTTCTCTGCAGGAATACCCCCTGTATTATCCTTCTCTGCAGGAATACCACCTGTATTATCCTTCTCTGCAGGAATACCCCCTGTATTATCCTTCTCTGCAGGAATACCCCCTGTATTATCCTTCTCTGCAGGAATAATACCTGTATTATCCTTCTCTGCAGGAATACCCCCTGTATTATCCTTCTCTGCAGGAATACCCCCTGTATTATCCTTCTCTGCAGGAACACCCCCTGTATTATCCTTCTCTGCAGGAATACCCCCTGTATTATCCTTCTCTGCAGGAATACCGCCTGTATTATCCTTCACTGCAGGAACACCCCCTGTATTATCCTTCTCTGCAGGAACACCGCCTGTATTATCCTTCTCTGCAGGAATACCCCCTGTATTATCCTTCTCTGCAGGAACACCCCCTGTATAATCCTTCTCTGCAGGAATACCCCCTGTATTATACTTCCCTTGCAGGAATACCCCCTGTATTATCCTTCTCTGCAGGAATACCCCCTGTATTATCCTTCTCTGCAGGAGTACCGCCTGTATTATCCTTCTCTGCAGGAATACCCCCTGTATTATCCTTCTCTGCAGGAATACCGCCTGTATTATCCTTCTCTGCAGGAATACCCCCTGTATTATCCTTCTCTGCAGGAATACCCCCTGTTTTATCCTTCTCTGCAGGAGTACCGCCTGTATTATCCTTCTCTGTAGGAATACCGCCTGTATTATCCTTCTCTGCAGGAATACCCCCTGTATTATCCTTCTCTGCAGGAATACCCCCTGTATTATCCTTCTCTGCAGGAATACCCCCTGTATTATCCTTCTCTGCAGGAATACCACCTGTATTATCCTTCTCTGCAGGAATACCACCTGTATTATCATTCTCTGCAGGAATACCACCTGTATTACCCTTCTCTGCAGGAATACCCCCTGTATTATCCTTCTCTGCAGGAATACCACCTGTATTATCCTTCTCTGCAGGAATACCCCCTGTATTATCCTTCTCTGCAGGAATACCACCTGTATTACCCTTCTCTGCAGGAATACCCCCTGTATTATCCTTCTCTGCAGGAATACCGCCTGTATTATCCTTCTCTGCAGGAATACCCCCTGTATTATCCTTCTCTGCAGGAATACCCCCTGTATTATCCTTCTCTGCAGGAATACCCCCTGTATTATCCTTCTCTGCAGGAATACCGCCTGTATTATCCTTCTCTGCAGGAATACCCCCTGTATTATCCTTCTCTGCAGGAGTACCGCCTGTACTATCCTTCTCTGCAGGAATACCCCCTGTAGTATCCTTCTCTGCAGGAATACCACCTGTATTATCCTTCTCTGCAGGAATACCGCCTGTATTATCCTTCTCTGCAGGAATACCCCCTGTATTATCCTTCTCTGCAGGAATACCCCCTGTATTATCCTTCTCTGCAGGAATACCCCCTGTATTATCCTTCTCTGCAGGAATACCCCCTGTATTATCCTTCTCTGCAGGAATACCCCCTGTATTATCCTTCTCTGCAGGAATACCGCCTGTATTATCCTTCTCTGCAGGAATACCCCCTGTATTATCCTTCTCTGCAGGAGTACCGCCTGTACTATCCTTCTCTGCAGGAATACCCCCTGTAGTATCCTTCTCTGCAGGAATACCACCTGTATTATCCTTCTCTGCAGGAATACCGCCTGTATTATCCTTCTCTGCAGGAATACCCCCTGTATTATCCTTCTCTGCAGGAATACCGCCTGTATTATCGTTCTCTGCAGGAATACCCCCTCTATAATCCTTCTCTGCAGGAATACCGCCTGTATTATCCTTCTCTGCAGGAATACCCCCTGTATAATCCTTCTCTGCAGGAATACCGCCTGTATTATCCTTCTCTGCAGGAATACCGCCTGTATTATCCTTCTCTGCAGGAATACCGCCTGTATTATCCTTCTCTGCAGGAATACCCCCTGTATTATCCTTCTCTGCAGGAATACCCCCTGTATTATCCTTCTCTGCAGGAATACCCCCTGTATTATCCTTCTCTGCAGGAATACCCCCTGTATTATCCTTCTCTGCAGGAACACCACCTGTATTATCCTTCTCTGCAGGAATACCCCGTATTATCCTTCTCTGCAGGAACACCCCCTGTATTATCCTTCTCTGCAGGAACACCCCCTGTATTATCCTTCTCTGCAGGAATACCCCCTGTATTATCCTTCTCTGCAGGAACACCCCCTGTATTATCCTTCTCTGCAGGAATACCCCCTGTATTATCCTTTTCTACAGGAATACCCCCTGTATTATCCTTCTCTGCAGGAATACCCCCTGTATTATCCTTCTCTGCAGGAATACCCCCTGTATTATCCTTCTCTGCAGGAATACCCCCTGTATTATCCTTCTCTGCAGGAATACCCCCTGTATTATCCTTCTCTGCAGGAATACCACCTGTATTATCCTTCTCTGCAGGAATACCCCCTGTATTATCCTTCTCTGCAGGAATACCACCTGTTTTATCCTTCTCTGCAGGAATACCACCTGTATTATCCTTCTCTGCAGGAATACCCCCTGTATTATCCTTCTCTGCAGGAATACCCCCAGTATTATCCTTCTCTGCAGGAGTACCGCCTGTATTATCCTTCTCTGCAGGAATACCCCCTGTATTATCCTTCTCTGTAGGAATACCCACTGTATTATCCTTCTCTGCAGGAATACCCCCTGTATTATCCTTCTCTGCAGGAATACCCCCTGTATTATCCTTCTCTGCAGGAATACCCCCTGTATTATCCTTCTCTGCAGGAATATTATCCTTCTCTGCAGGAATACCCCCTGTATTATCCTTCTCTGCAGGAATACCCCCTGTATTATCCTTCTCTGCAGGAATACCCCCTGTATTATCCTTCTCTGCAGGAATACCCCCTGTATTATCCTTCTCTGCAGGAATACCCCCTGTATTATCCTTCTCTGCAGGAATACCCCCTGTGTTATCCTTCTCTGCAGGAATACCCCCTGTGTTATCCTTCTCTGCAGGAATACCCCCTGTGTTATACTTCTCTGCAGGAATACCCCCTGTGTTATCCTTCTCTGCAGGAATACCCCCTGTGTTATCCTTCTCTGCAGGAATACCCCCTGTGTTATCCTTCTCTGCAGGAATACCCCTTGTATTATCCTCTCTGCAGGAATACCCCCTGTGTTATCCTTCGCTGCAGGAATACCCCCTGTGTTATCCTTCTCTACAGGAATACCCCCTGTATTATCCTTCTCTGCAGGAATACCGCCTATATTATCCTTCTCTGCAGGAATACCCCCTGTATTATCCTTCTCTGCAGGAATACCCCCTGTATTATCCTTCTCTGCAGGAGTACCGCCTGTATTATCCTTCTCTGCAGGAATACCCCCTGTATTATCCTTCTCTGCAGGAATACCCCCTGTATTATCCTTCTCTGCAGGAATATCCCCTGTATTATCCTTCTCTGTAGGAATACCGCCCGTATTATCCTTCTCTGCAGGAATACCCCCCGTATTATCCTTCTCTGCAGGAATACCCCCTGTATTATCCTTCTCTGCAGGAATACCTGTATTATCCTTCTCTGCAGGAATACCCCCTGTATTATCCTTCTCTGCAGGAATACCACCTGTATTATCATTCTCTGCAGGAATACCACCTGTATTACCCTTCTCTGCAGGAATACCCCCTGTATTATCCTTCTCTGCAGGAATACCACCTGTATTATCCTTCTCTGCAGGAATACCCCCTGTATTATCCTTCTCTGCAGGAATACCACCTGTATTATCCTTCTCTGCAGGAATACCCCCTGTATTATCCTTCTCTGCAGGAATACCACCTGTATTATCCTTCTCTGCAGGAATACCCCCTGTATTATCCTTCTCTGCAGGAATACCCCCTGTATTATCCTTCTCTGCAGGAGTACCGCCTGTATTATCCTTCTCTGCAGGAATACCCCCTGTAGTATCCTTCTCTGCAGGAATACCACCTGTATTATCCTTCTCTGCAGGAATACCGCCTGTATTATCCTTCTCTGCAGGAATACCCCCTGTATTATCCTTCTCTGCAGGAATACCCCCTGTATTATCCTTCTCTGCAGGAATACCCCCTGTATTATCCTTCTCTGCAGGAATACCCCCTGTATTATCCTTCTCTGCAGGAATACCCCCTGTATTATCCTTCTCTGCAGGAATACCCCCTGTATTATCCTTCTCTGCAGGAATACCCCCTGTATTATCCTTCTCTGCAGGAATACCCACTGTATTATCCTTCTCTGCAGGAATACCGCCTGTATTATCCTTCTCTGCAGGAATACCGCCTGTATTATCCTTCTCTGCAGGAATACCGCCTGTATTATCCTTCTCTGCAGGAATACCCCCTGTATTATCCTTCTCTGCAGGAATACCGCCTGTATTATCCTTCTCTGCAGGAATAACCCCTGTATTATCCTTCTCTGCAGGAACACCACCTGTATTATCCTTCTCTGCAGGAATACCCCGTATTATCCTTCTCTGCAGGAATACCCCCTGTATTATCCTTCTCTGCAGGAATACCCCCTGTATTATCCTTCTCTGCAGGAATACCCCCTGTATTATCCTTCTCTGCAGGAATACCCCCTGTATTATCCTTCTCTGCAGGAATACCCCCTGTATTATCCTTCTCTGCAGGAACACCACCTGTATTATCCTTCTCTGCAGGAATACCCCGTATTATCCTTCTCTGCAGGAACACCCCCTGTATTATCCTTCTCTGCAGGAACACCCCCTGTATTATCCTTCTCTGCAGGAATACCCCCTGTATTATCCTTCTCTGCAGGAACACCCTCTGTATTATCCTTCTCTGCAGGAATACCCCCTGTATTATCCTTTTCTACAGGAATACCCCCTGTATTATCCTTCTCTGCAGGAATACCCCCTGTATTATCCTTCTCTGCAGGAATACCCCCTGTATTATCCTTCTCTGCAGGAATACCCCCTGTATTATCCTTCTCTGCAGGAATACCCCCTGTATTATCCTTCTCTGCAGGAATACCACCTGTATTATCCTTCTCTGCAGGAATACCCCCTGTATTATCCTTCTCTGCAGGAATACCACCTGTTTTATCCTTCTCTGCAGGAATACCACCTCTATTATCCTTCTCTGCAGGAATACCCCCTGTATTATCCTTCTCTGCAGGAATACCCCCAGTATTATCCTTCTCTGCAGGAGTACCGCCTGTATTATCCTTCTCTGCAGGAATACCCCCTGTATTATCCTTCTCTGCAGGAATACCCACTGTATTATCCTTCTCTGCAGGAATACCCCCTGTATTATCCTTCTCTGCAGGAATACCCCCTGTATTATCCTTCTCTGCAGGAATACCCCCTGTATTATCCTTCTCTGCAGGAATACCCCCTGTATTATCCTTCTCTGCAGGAATACCCCCTGTATTATCCTTCTCTGCAGGAATACACCATGTATTATCCTTCTCTGCAGGAATACCACCTGTATTATCCTTCTCTGCAGGAATACCGCCTGTATTATCCTTCTCTGCAGGAATACCACCTGTATTATCCTTCTCTGCAGGAATACCGCCTGTAATCCTTCTCTGCTGGAATACCCCCTGTATTATCCTTCTCTGCAGGAATACCACCTGTATTATCCTTCTCTGCAGGAATACCACCTGTATTATCCTTCTCTGCAGGAATACCCCCTGTATTATCCTTCTCTGCAGGAATACCACCTGTATTATCCTTCTCTGCAGGAATACCCCCTGTATTATCCTTCTCTGCAGGAATACCCCCTGTATTATCCTTCTCTGCAGGAATACCACCTGTATTATCCTTCTCTGCAGGAATACCCCCTGTATTATCCTTCTCTGCAGGAATACCCCCTGTATTATCCTTCTCTGCAGGAACACCCCCTGTATTATCCTTCTCTGCAGGAATACCCCCTGTATTATCCTTCTCTGCAGGAATAACACCTGTATTATCCTTCACTGCAGGAACACCCCCTGTATTATCCTTCTCTGCAGGAATACCACCTGTATTATCCTTCTCTGCAGGAACACCGCCTGTATTATCCTTCTCTGGAGGAATACCCCCTGTATTATCCTTCTCTGCAGGAATACCCCCTGTATAATCCTTCTCTGCAGGAATACCCCCTGTATTATCCTTCTCTGCAGGAATACCGCCTGTATTATCCTTCTCTGCAGGAATACCGCCTGTGTTATCCTTCTCTGCAGGAATATTATCCTTCTCTGCAGGAATACCCCCTGTATTATCCTTCTCTGCAGGAATACCCCCTGTATTATCCTTCTCTGCAGGAATGCCCCCTGTATTATCCTTCTCTGCAGGAATACCCCCTGTATTATCCTTCTCTGCAGGAATACCCCCTGTATTATCCTTCTCTGCAGGAATACCCCCTGTGTTATCCTTCTCTGCAGGAATACCCCCTGTGTTATCCTTCTCTGCAGGAATACCCCCTGTGTTATCCTTCTCTGCAGGAATACCCCCTGTGTTATCCTTCTCTGCAGGAATACCCCTTGTATTATCCTCTCTGCAGGAATACCCCCTGTGTTATCCTTCGCTGCAGGAATACCCCCTGTGTTATCCTTCTCTGCAGGAATACCCCCTGTGTTATCCTTCTCTGCAGGAATACCGCCTGTATTATCCTTCTCTGCAGGAATACCCCCTGTGTTATCCTTCTCTGCAGGAATACCCCCTGTATTATCCTTCTCTGCAGGAATACCGCCTGTATTATCCTTCTCTGCAGGAATACCCCCTGTATTATCCTTCTCTGCAGGAATACCCCCTGTATTATCCTTCTCTGCAGGAATACCCCCTGTGTTATCCTTCTCTGCAGGAATACCCCCTGTGTTATCCTTCTCTGCAGGAATACCCCCTGTGTTATCCTTCTCTGCAGGAATACCCCCTGTGTTATCCTTCTCTGCAGGAATACCCCCTGTGTTATCCTTCTCTGCAGGAATACCCCTTGTATTATCCTCTCTGCAGGAATACCCCCTGTGTTATCCTTCGCTGCAGGAATACCCCCTGTGTTATCCTTCTCTGCAGGAATACCCCCTGTGTTATCCTTCTCTGCAGGAATACCGCCTGTATTATCCTTCTCTGCAGGAATACCCCCTGTGTTATCCTTCTCTGCAGGAATACCCCCTGTATTATCCTTCTCTGCAGGAATACCGCCTGTATTATCCTTCTCTGCAGGAATACCCCCTGTATTATCCTTCTCTGCAGGAATACCCCCTGTATTATCCTTCTCTGCAGGAATACCCCCTGTGTTATCCTTCTCTGCAGGAATACCCCCTGTGTTATCCTTCTCTGCAGGAATACCCCCTGTGTTATCCTTCTCTGCAGGAATACCCCCTGTGTTATCCTTCTCTGCAGGAATACCCCCCGTGTTATCCTTCTCTGCAGGAATACCCCTTGTATTATCCTCTCTGCAGGAATACCCCCTGTGTTATCCTTCTCTGCAGGAATACCCCCTGTGTTATCCTTCTCTGCAGGAATACCCCCTGTGTTATCCTTCTCTGCAGGAATACCCCCTGTGTTATCCTCTCTGCAGGAATACCTCCTGTATTATCCTTCTCTGCAGGAATACCCCCTGTATTATCCTTCTCTGCAGGAATACCGCCTGTATTATCCTTCTCTGCAGGAATACCCCCTGTATTATCCTTCTCTGCAGGAATACCCCCTGTATTATCCTTCTCTGCAGGAATACCCCCTATATTATCCTTCTCTGCAGGAATACCCCATGTATTATCCTTCTCTGCAGGAATACCCCCTGTATTATCCTTCTCTGCAGGAATACCGCCTGTATTATCCTTCTCTGCAGGAATACCCCCTGTATTATCCTTCTCTGCAGGAATACCACCTTTATTATTCTTCTCTGCAGGAATACCCCCTGTATTATCCTTCTCTGCAGGAATACCCCCTGTATTATCCTTCTCTGCAGGAATACCCCCAGTATTATCCTTCTCTGCAGGAATACACCCTGTATTATCCTTCTCTGCAGGAATACCGCATGCATTATCCTTCTCTGCAGGAATACCCCCTGTATTATCCTTCTCTGCAGGAATACCCCCTGTATTATCCTTCTCTGCAGGAATACCGCCTGTATTATCGTTCTCTGCAGGAATACCCCCTCTATAATCCTTCTCTGCAGGAATACCGCCTGTATTATCCTTCTCTGCAGGAATACCCCCTGTATAATCCTTCTCTGCAGGAATTCCGCCTGTATTATCCTTCTCTGCAGGAATACCGCCTGTATTATCCTTCTCTGCAGGAATACCGCCTGTATTATCCTTCTCTGCAGGAATACCGCCTGTATTATCCTTCTCTGCAGGAATACCGCCTGTATGATCCTTCTCTGCAGGAATACCCCCTGTATTATTCTTCTCTGCAGGAATACTCCCTGTATTATCCTTCTCTGCAGGAATACCCCCTGTATTATCCTTCTCTGCAGGAATACCGCCTGTATTATCCTTCTCTGCAGGAATACCCCCTGTATTATCCTTCTCTGCAGGAATACCCCCTGTAATATCCTTCTCTGCAGGAATACCGCCTGTATTATCCTTCTCTGCAGGAATACCCCCTGTATTATCCTTCTATGCAGGAATACCGCCTGTATTATCCTTCTCTGCAGGAATACCCCCTGTATTATCCTTCTCTGCAGGAACACCCCCTGTATTATCCTTCTCTGCAGGAATACCCCCTGTATTATCCTTCTCTGCAGGAACACCCCCTGTATTATCCTTCTCTGCAGGAATACCCCCTGTATTATCCTTCTCTACAGGAATATCCCCTGTATTATCCTTCTCTGCAGGAATACCCCCTGTATTATCCTTCTCTGCAGGAATACCCCCTGTATTATCCTTCTCTGCAGGAATACCCCCTGTATTATCCTTCTCTGCAGGAATACCCCCTGTATTATCCTTCTCTGCAGGAATACCACCTGTATTATCCTTCTCTGCAGGAATACCCCCTGTATTATCCTTCTCTGCAGGAATACCACCTGTATTATCCTTCTCTGCAGGAATACCGCCTGTATTATCCTTCTCTGCAGGAATACCCCCTGTATTATCCTTCTCTGCAGGAATACCCCCAGTATTATCCTTCTCTGCAGGAGTACCGCCTGTATTATCCTTCTCTGCAGGAATACCCCCTGTATTATCCTTCTCTGCAGGAATACCCCCTGTATTATCCTTCTCTGCAGGAATACCCCCTGTATTATCCTTCTCTGCAGGAATACCACCTGTATTATCCTTCTCTGCAGGAACACCGCCTGTATTATCCTTCTCTGCAGGAATACCGCCTGTATTATCCTTCTCTGCAGGAATACCCCCTGTATTATCCTTCTCTGCAGGAATACCCCCTGTATAATCCTTCTCTGCAGGAATACCCCCTGTATTATCCTTCTCTGCAGGAATACCGCCTGTATTATCCTTCTCTGCAGGAATACCGCCTGTATTATCCTTCTCTGCAGGAATATTATCCTTCTCTGCAGGAATACCCCCTGTATTATCCTTCTCTGCAGGAATACCCCCTGTATTATCCTTCTCTGCAGGAATACCCCCTGTATTATCCTTCTCTGCAGGAATACCCCCTGTATTATCCTTCTCTGCAGGAATACCCCCTGTATTATCCTTCTCTGCAGGAATACCCCCTGTGTTATCCTTCGCTGCAGGAATACCCCCTGTGTTATCCTTCTCTGCAGGAATACCCCCTGTGTTATCCTTCTCTGCAGGAATACCCCCTGTGTTATCCTTCTCTGCAGGAATACCACCTGTATTATCCTTCTCTGCAGGAACACCGCCTGTATTATCCTTCTCTGCAGGAATACCGCCTGTATTATCCTTCTCTGCAGGAATACCCCCTGTATTATCCTTCTCTGCAGGAATACCCCCTGTATAATCCTTCTCTGCAGGAATACCCCCTGTATTATCCTTCTCTGCAGGAATACCGCCTGTATTATCCTTCTCTGCAGGAATACCGCCTGTATTATCCTTCTCTGCAGGAATATTATCCTTCTCTGCAGGAATACCCCCTGTATTATCCTTCTCTGCAGGAATACCCCCTGTATTATCCTTCTCTGCAGGAATACCCCCTGTATTATCCTTCTCTGCAGGAATACCCCCTGTATTATCCTTCTCTGCAGGAATACCCCCTGTATTATCCTTCTCTGCAGGAATACCCCCTGTGTTATCCTTCTCTGCAGGAATACCCCCTGTGTTATCCTTCTCTGCAGGAATACCCCCTGTGTTATACTTCTCTGCAGGAATACCCCCTGTGTTATCCTTCTCTGCAGGAATACCCCCTGTGTTATCCTTCTCTGCAGGAATACCCCCTGTGTTATCCTTCTCTGCAGGAATACCCCTTGTATTATCCTCTCTGCAGGAATACCCCCTGTGTTATCCTTCGCTGCAGGAATACCCCCTGTGTTATCCTTCTCTGCAGGAATACCCCCTGTGTTATCCTTCTCTGCAGGAATACCCCCTGTGTTATCCTTCTCTGCAGGAATACCCCCTGTGTTATCCTTCTCTGCAGGAATACCGCCTGTATTATCCTTCTCTGCAGGAATACCCCCTGTATTATCCTTCTCTGCAGGAATACCCCCTGTATTATCCTTCTCTGCAGGAATACCCCCTGTGTTATCCTTCTCTGCAGGAATACCCCCTGTGTTATCCTTCTCTGCAGGAATACCCCCTGTGTTATCCTTCTCTGCAGGAATACCCCCCGTGTTATCCTTCTCTGCAGGAATACCCCCCGTGTTATCCTTCTCTGCAGGAATACCCCTTGTATTATCCTCTCTGCAGGAATACCCCCTGTGTTATCCTTCTCTGCAGGAATACCCCCTGTGTTATCCTTCTCTGCAGGAATACCCCCTGTGTTATCCTTCTCTGCAGGAATACCCCCTGTGTTATCCTCTCTGCAGGAATACCTCCTGTGTTATCCTTCTCTGCAGGAATACCCCCTGTATTATCCTTCTCTGCAGGAATACCGCCTGTATTATCCTTCTCTGCAGGAATACCCCCTGTATTATCCTTCTCTGCAGGAATACCCCCTGTATTATCCTTCTCTGCAGGAATACCCCCTATATTATCCTTCTCTGCAGGAATACCCCCTGTATTATCCTTCTCTGCAGGAATACCCCCTGTATTATCCTTCTCTGCAGGAATACCCCCTGTATTATCCTTCTCTGCAGGAATACCGCCTGTATTATCCTTCTCTGCAGGAATACCCC
>NW_027456576.1:0-16340 GCF_040206685.1 Ascaphus truei | reverse complement strand
TTCTGCTTTTTAAAGTTTTACTGCTATATTGCTAACCTAGTATGCGCATTGTGTGCAGAGATTTAGAGAGGGATTGAGACATTAATAGTGGGAGAACTATAAAAAAAATAAGTACAGACTATCAAATATAAAAGTAAAAATAAAAAAGTGCTTGTCCCCCAGAGGGCTTACAATCGAAGTAGTATTGTGTGAAATGCACTGGTTAATTGAAGCAGGATGTATTTATGCAGTGTAGTCATGTTACAGAGTATGCATAGGCTTTGTTATAAAGGTGACTTTTCGGGTAGATATGGAGAGAGCGAGTATTGCATCAAGATTGGCCCAAAGGCACATGGATTTTGTGTTGACTATGGACATTTACATTTGCCTGGCTTTTCAAGAGAACCCTGTGTGTGGTTTTTGCTGCCATCTGTAATTTGTCATGTTTGTGTGTTAGGCTTCGTTTGTAGTGCATGCGCGCGTGACGGAGCGCATGGTGTCGCACGCCTGTCGCCCGAGCGGTCCGTGCACTCTGAGATGGGGGAGGCAATGGGGAGACGTGGCGGTGACGTCACGAGGCTGGTTTGCCCTCATTGGCTGAACCGCTCACGTGACGCGGCCATCGTGCGAAAAAACAAAATAATTTGTCTGTTCAAAAATCTGGCATGCCGTCGCACTTCATCGCGCGCGCGGTTGCGCGCACTATGGCCAGCCCGATAGAGCTACTGCATTTTGTTCCGGCACACACTATAAATCGCGGCCTTACCCTGCAAACTATTTGCTCCTGAAAGGTTGTGCAATGAAAGAAAAGAACCAACACCCAGGAAGACTTTTAAATGATTGGGGGTTGGAGACTGTTACTGTTGAAATGTAAACATGACCTTTGAACCCTACTTTTGTCTGCTTGTTGAGAGATTAGGCTTGGTTTTGACACCCTCTTTGAAGCTCAGTTTGTTCAACTTCAGAAAGCACTCACCTCATTTAGTTTATGGTCTCTTGAGTTGTGAAGATAAATAAGGGGGAGGGGTGAAGACATGCAAATAGATTCTTTTTTTTTTTTTTTGTGGTGGGCTGCACTTTTAGGATAACAAATTACCTTTTGTGTATCTAACCCAGTGTAAATCGGCAATCCTCATAGAGGCCTAGGAACACCCTGCCTAGGAGACCACTTCATTGGTCTCTTAATACTTGTGAGCACAGAGGTAGCTGCATGCAATGGAATGGAATGTCAATGCACTGAATATTCCGAGTCTGCATTGTTTGCGTGTATTGGGGTAGTCCCTTCTGGGAATTAAATACAATAATTCCAAAGTTACGTTTAAAAGTTTAATATAGGTGACTGACGCAATTAAAAAAATGATTGTGTTTTAAATCACAAAGTAATTTTTACATGCAATGATCTACTGTGACGGACCTAGAATTCCTACAATTTTCATGTCATTTTTAGATTTTTTTCTGTAAAATATGAAGAAAAATAAGGGGGTTCCTTTTTTTCTGACCACCGTGTTTACAGGTAAATTGTTATTCCAGATTAGGTTCCCTTTTTTTATTATTAAGTGTAAAGGGTTTTCTCCCCCCAATCGCAGATTATACTGTGGGTGCGGAGAAAGATACGGTGTTACCATAGGTGTGGTGCGTTACCTGTTTGCTCACAGGAGGGCTGAGCTTCCGCCACGGGGAACCTGGGGCAATATATACTTAGGGTAACCACTTCCTCAATTCAGCGCCTCCACCTGCGATGGCTCCCACCATAGGGGGAGTGGTTCCTTGCAGGACACATACAAATAATCAATACTCACACACAGTGATATATAAATTAACTAATACCATTTACTGGGAACAGCATATAACACAAGACCATGCAAACATATCAGAACAGGTGTCCCTCTCTCGAGGAGACACTTACTGCGACGTCCCGCAGGACGCTTCCCCAACACCAGGTGATCCCACCCAGTGTCCAAAGAACCCCACCCAATGTCCCGCACTCTTGCAGAGAGAGGCAATGGGTGACTGCGCAGTCACTATTACACTAAGGGCCCGTTGGTGCACTTATGACTGTATAGTACCTGCCGAGCACTCCGGTGCTCGGATCAGCAACAACTTCACAAAGGATCAGTCGTAGGATGACGTCATCTGATCCCCAACCGGACTCTTTGCACGCGAACCGCCAGGGGCGATCCCAACCTGGAAACAGTCTCTGAGGACCCCAACTTGGATCCGAACCTCTTAGCAGGAACCGCAGCGTCCGCTGAGTAGCTATCTAATCTACCCTACTGTGGCACGATCCCTAACATAGGGCCTGTCCCTGTCGCACTACAAACTGGAGGATGAGAACCTATCTGGGACCTAAGGGGTAAATAACCTACTCCTTTCCCCTTACTCTTCCCGGTTCTACTCTACCCCTGCAACTAACCTTCGCAGTCCTGAATAACTAATCACTAGCACTCGCAGCACTAGCCGTAACGCGTTGCAATCTACTGGGTGTGTACAGCGACTTAGCTGCACGCTAAACCCTATGCATTCTTGTCAGGCCTCACAGCACTGTCAGCCGTGATCCTGACAAGACAGCACACTCTCGCAGTAAGGGCAGCGTCCCTATCTTGGGCCTCCCTCAGCACTTACCCACTAACCTAGTGGAGAGTTGGGGCCTACCTGGGGTGTGGGTACCTATGTGGGTGCAGGAGCTGCACTCGCTCCCCGCACCCTTCCTTCCCTCACAGCTCCCTGACTCCAACTGACAAACCTGAGTGACAGGATCCCTAACCTAGGGCAGTCCCTGGCAACACTCACTCTAATGGGGTAACTCAGAGCTATCTCGGACCCTGGGGGTGCTGGCCTAGTACAGGGAGTCCCTGACTCCTGTACCCTACCTCCTTCCCTGGGCTGCTCCTGGCTCTGACTGCCTAACGTGGTCCAAGCCCGCGAATTGTATCCACTTGCCTCTGCAGATCCTTGGCCCTCATTGGTCACACTGATGCACCTGGTGTGCTTGGCCCTAAGCCTCATGGGAGTTGTAGTCCCGTGGAGGCTGCACTTACATTGGGGCCGCGTGAGCGCCTTCCCTGCACCTGCGCGAATCCCTAATGGCCGCCGCAACCTCTCCTGTACTGCCCCTACCCTCGCGAGACTTCTCCCTGACTCTGGGGTTCCTTCCGCGCATGCGTGACCTATCTGTGGTCCTCCAAGCGCTCCGGTGCCCTCGCGCAAGCGCAACGCCCCTGTAATGGCGGCACTCTGCTCACCGATCCGCCGGGACCGCAGCAACGCGACCGCGGCCTTAGCAACGGCCCGATCGCGTCCCAAGCAACCAGCCCGCTCGCGTCCCTGGTAACCGGGCAGCACTCCACGGTAACGCGCTACTCGCGCACCTGTCCCCTCTCCCTCGTGCGCGGCGGCTGTATGCTGGAAAAGGAGACCTGGCTACATCAGTAATGATGGCAGCATAATTTTTTTTTTTTAAAGAGAACAATTACCTCAAAGGGTTAGAATTATACTGACATAAAATACAAACAATTACATTTTATACAGGAAGCAAATCAGTAAAAATGTCACATCACAAGTGATTGAGGCTAATTACATTGATTTAAGTTTAAACCTCTTGCCCGTTATATAGAACTGCCTCGTTATATTTGTTGTGCTCTTGTATTTCCTTTTTTTATCTGAGCACTGTGCTCATTGGCATGTAATTTTTCCCATAACCCCTTGCTGCAGTGGAAGCATTGTATGCTAGGTGAGAATGGTGAAAAGCAGGGTTGCAGACCTGTCTGAGACATGCGAATGTGCTCACAAGTAGTATTTTTATTTACCTTTTTTTTTAAAATCAAATGTTTATATAATATTTTATGGTTTCTGGAGCGTGGTCAGCCATCGGTAAGATGTGGAAGATCCTTGTTCCTTATTCTGGTGTTGAGCATTTTTTATTTTTTTTTAAAAAGCAGAGTTGTTTGGTTGATGGACTCTGCTGTAATTACTGGATGTCGGAAATTGTCCAGTCCTTATGTGTCTATTCTTCCTGCTGGCAAGCTGCTTGCAGCCATAAATCAGAGGTCTGCTAGGAAATTAGTCTGATGACACAGTTCTAGAGACCTCCCTAAGATGGAAGAGATGATATACAGAGCATAGATCTAAAGCCGACTGCGGGTAATTAAAATAACTTTCAAGAAGTGACCTTTCCTGGAAAAGGGAACCCCTGGGATTCTTTTCCATGTGTTTCAACTTTGAATGTGGTATTCCAGTGCAACCCCACTTAGTGAAACACAAGCTTTATTTGGTGTTTATACAAATTGCATTTGCTTTCTCTAAAAAAAAAATACTTCTAATTGTTGATATTTATTTGAAGCTTGCCAATGTATTCCTTGAAACAGTACACATTATGAAATTCTGCACGTTTTCTAGGCCGAATTCCTAAAACTGGATACTGATTTGGATTTAAAGTTCCAAAACTATTGCTTGCCGCACATTTTTAAGGTCAAACCTCCCTGTTCTAACCTACCTTGGGTCTTGCATGACCGGCTAGAATCTGGTGAGGCTATAATTCCACCTGTATAATGCCATTACCCCATATTGGCTGGAAGTGCCATTAAACAGCGAGACAGACTGGGAGAAAAAAATGGCAGCCGCTGGGTCACCCAGATGGTTGCAATCCTTAAGATCAAAGTTGATCTTGTGTGGGATTGCAGTTACTTTTTGATGCTAAAAACATGAGTGGCATACTCTAAAATAACATATTTTAGATTCTGTTCTTCAAGGTGAATGACTTGAAACTGCATTGTTCTAGTTTAATAGCCACTGGTCTTTTATGTGGGAGAAACTATCTTAAAAAAAAAAAAAAAAAAAGACTGTGCTAAATAATCTTCCTTTGTCTCTGCACCTATATGCTGTTTGGGACATGAGTTAGGCTGTGCTTATAGTGACAGTGACGGGACGTCGCGGCAAAATAAATGCATTGCCGCGGTCGCGTGCGCTTATAGTAAGCGCACCGCAACGGATTGGTTGCCATCACTGGAAGTCACCTCTATTTGATTTTCCAGCGACCGTCACCTGACATTCGCCGGCACTATAAGCGCAGCCTAATACACTCGGCCAGTAAATCTTAAATCTACCATCGGGCAAAAGGAAGAAACCCTTTTTATTTATTTTTAAATATTATTATTATTATATAACTTTTACCCCTTGCTGGACACAGAAATAAATTATTATTGAAAGGAAGTGATGGGTAGACTTGCTTTATACTTGAGTACAGGGGTACCCAACTAGTCCCTATGCCCCCCCCCCCCTTCAACAGGTCAAGGCTTCAGGATATCCAGCTTCAGCACAGGTAGCTCAATCTGAGGCCTCTGAGACACCTGTGCTGAAGCAGGGACTGATTAAGCCAATTGTGCTGAAGCCGAGATCCTGAAAACCTAACCTGTTAAGTGGACTTGAGGACTGACTTTCAGCACTGTCCTGCTCTAGCATATTTCCTTTTAGTCTGTATACCTACTCCATTAAAGGGGAATAGTTGAAAGTACTAATAGTTTTATTGGTGTTAAAAGAATGTAGGTTTGTATTTAGGTTGATATTTTTTTTTTATTTTCCAAGACGTCATTTTCAAAACCTCAGCATTCTCTTGCTTTTCAAGCAAAGCTCGTGTATAAAAAAATATTTTGTCCACCAATATGACATTCTTGGTTGAAAGTTTCAGCCACCTTGGAAAGAAGTGACGTTTCTGTAGCTTTTTTTTTTGGTAAGCATGTCAACAGGAAATCACATTCCACATACCCTGCGTATTTCTCATCTAGCTTTACTAATCTTCTGCCTGCAGCTGATGTTTTAAACGGAGAATCCCCCAACGCAGGCTTAAAATAATAGGCTCACTTTATGTGATGGTCTGTCGTCGCCTGCTGAGTGTTATAATTTCTCAAAAGGCTCCGAACGGGATGAAATGATTTGTGGGTAAATTATACCGAAGGGGGAAAAGAAACCTGCAATGTATTAAGGGGAGAGAGGGAGGGGGTGTTACTTGGAGTTGCCTGCTTTTTAAGGGAGGATGGTATTCTTATGCTAATCCAGGCCTTGGATAAGGAGCACAGCAACCCCTGCACACAATGGAAGTGGAGCCAGAAAGTCTGGCCTGCAGTCTAGCGCGCCTTGAAAAGCATGTCAGACGGGGCGCCTGAGGCTGCCTTTGGGGGCAGTAGCTCAAGGAAAAGGAGGGTCCTGCCTCCCTGCTCCTTTATTGTGCTGGCGCAAGGCCAGGCGAGAAACTACACATGTTGATCTAAGAAATGCAGGAGCTTGAAATGAATCCATTGGAGCATTTTTCCCCTTTATTTTCCAGCAGCAGTCTTCAATGTATTAACCCTGTTAGCCTAACAAGAGGCTGCGATGTGCATGCCCTTTTGGTCCTAAAGCGTCGGTGTAAGCTCATGGCAACAATATGTGTACATTAGGCTAAACTCCGTGGCAATAGCGTGATGGTGCTACGGATGTGATGGTTCACTCAGGGTACCACAACTCCTCTCATTTCCAAGTGCTGTACTTTCTACTTAAGCAAAATATGATTTTATTATAGAAATAATCTCCTGTGATGTTCCTGGAGCAGACATACTGTTAACTTCACATATCTAGCCGTTTTAAAAGATTTTAACGGCTTCTAAACTTGGCGACTA
The DNA here is from genome assembly GCF_040206685.1 of Ascaphus truei. NCBI lineage: Eukaryota > Metazoa > Chordata > Amphibia > Anura > Ascaphidae > Ascaphus > Ascaphus truei. Next base: position 9,711 of record NW_027456576.1, on the reverse strand, counting down.
AGTTTAGAATTAAAACGTAGACCACTGCTTATTTTTTAAACCTCTCTGCCCACCATTAAGTATGATTTTTTTCAAAATGGAGTTAAATTATTTTTTATTTTCATTAAAATGGTGACAAGTATGGGGAGAGGTGTACTTTGTGTTAATGTGATATATAAGGCCTCGGCCAGGCTTCCGCTTAGCACTGAGCCCCTACAGCCGCAATTAGAGCGGCTTTAGTAGGGGCTCGCCTACGCTTCCGCAAGCACAAGGAAACGTAGCTCTTAGGTAATTTTTACATTTCCCCGCTTGCCGGAGCGCATGGCCGGTCACGTGAGCGGTTCGCCCAATGAGGGCGAACCAGCTCCGTGACGTCACTGGCCCGCCCCCAGCCTGCCCCCTGACGCCGCGCAGGGAAAGTATCCGCAAGGCCAGGGAAAGCACCTGCTTTCCCTGAGCCTCAGCGCGCCTCAGCAGGCAAGCGGGGAGCTTGGCCGAGGCCTAACTGGGTAAGTCTTCTTGTCGGAGAACAAGGTGAGCGGATACGTTTTTCCGAAACCTCTGCTTGCAATGTTGCCAAACATTTCCTGCGTATAGTATCAGTTTTTTTTTTGTTTTTTTTTTAAAGATACTTCGATTTGATTTCAGTTTTTTTTAATAAAAGGCTTCAACCGTATAGTTTTAAAGTGGCAAAGCATGAAATCTTATGTTTTAAAAAGAAGTAAGTTCTGTAGTATTGGATAACAGTGACTTTTTTAGTACACCTACCCTGCAGTGCAGGATATTTCCCAGCAGTTTGAGCTGTGAACTGTAACAATAGATATTTACCTCCGTAATATAAGGATACATTGTAGCTGCTGAGTTTCACTCACTGAAAGATGGATTGAAATTGAAAGGTGGCCATTACATTAGGCACAGAATCAGGACTTTTACAGATTTATAACAGCAGCACCAAACAATTACCAGCTTAGGTAAAAATGTAGAAATATACATTGTCACATGCTTTACATATACAAATAAGAAATACAGAGGTAATGTAGTATTACTGCTTTAAAGCATCCATAGGACACCACCCCTTTTTTCTTTTTTTCTTTCTATATGTGAAGCACGTGACGATGTATAATTCTACATTCTTAACTATAGGCTATGTGTGTTAGTGTTCCTGGTGCTCAAGTACTAGGTCCCGATTTGATAATACTCTAATGAGATAAATGGGAGAACAAGACATTGCCTTGATAAAGTGCACGGACGCACGAAACGCTTAGGAGTGTTAGGCCGCGCTTATAGTGCCGGCGATGCGACCGATGCCGTCGCCATTTGCAAAAGATGTGTTTCTGTTTTGGGCGACGTCGGTGGCTGCAAAGCGACGTCATAAAAAGGAGGGTACAGGCTCCCGATTGGGCGCCAGGAGGGACCGTCGCCAAAAGAAAATCAAATAATAGTGACTACCAGATTTCTGGTAGCACTGTTGCTCCGTCGCTTTGTCGCGTGCACTATAGGCGCACGCGTCGTCAACTATGCATTTGTTTCGCGTCGCCGGCACTATAAGCGCAGCCTTACACCCTCCCGTTTTTTTTTTTTTTATAAGTTTGCTTCAATAAATTGATTTTTTATCTTCCTGACCCGGCTCTCTGTTTGCTGTGCGCTGTGCGCTGTGCGCTGTGCGCTGTTGCACAATTTTTTGTACATTCTTACCTAAGCTGGCAAGTTTGGTGCGGAAACCTGCTATAGAAATCCAAGGATGCTCAGAATAATAAAACGCATCAAAAATGTCACTGAGTAAATAAATAATAATAAATAAAAAACGCACTTTTATCTAATGCAACAAAACTGATTTATTTAAAAAAAAAAAAAAAAAAACAAGATTTCACTTGTTTTGCTGCCTTAACCCATTAAATATATCTGTGATCGGCTTAGAATGGAGTCTGTAGTACCTGAAGGGGTTAAGGATGATGGTAACAATGTTGACTATACCTGCAAGTGGTAACGTTTAGCTACAGTAAAAATAAATAAATAAAATAGAGCCATGAGTACTGATTAATGGCCCCTTTGATGGATAGTTCTTAGCACTTCCTGTCCTGGGGCGGACCATTCAGCATGTAAACAAATGCACTCCCGTGGAAGGTTTATGGTGTTTGAGCAAGGAAGGAGACTGTCATGTTACAGAGATGAAAACGTGGGTGACACTTCAAAGAGGACAACTCAATTTGTTGTATCTGAACCACCATGGAAATAAGTCAGGGGTGGAAAAAATAAATCCAGCGACTTAGGAATTAGGCGAGAGAAGCATCTTCGAAATATCTTAGGTGACTTGTAGTTTAAAAAAAGTGTTTGTTTTGGTGACTCGGCGATGTCTTCCACCAATGTCAACCACCTTCTTACAAGTTCATATGCCACACTTTAATGACCCTCACACTGACGTACTATTTGCATGTATGATGATATCCTGTCTCCCACTAGAGTGCATACATTAATAGATTGTAAGCTCTTCGTGTTAGATACTCACTCTGACATGCTTTCAGTTTGTCAGTCGCACTCTCCCTTGTATTAACCTTGTATTGTCTTACTATTCAATGTATAGATCATTTTACAGAGCACTATTATTAGAATAATAATGTAATTAACCCCTTTGCTGCCCGATGGGCCGCGGAAACAGAGTGCCACGGCTCGTCGAGTACTCGCGATCACATGACCGCTCGGTCACTGACGGAAGGGGAAGAGTTCTCCTTCCATCCCACGAAGTGATAGGATCGCATTCCGACCTCCCCATGAAAAATAAACAGGAAGGTTAATGACGTACGTAGTTCGTCACAGGGCCCCTGAGAGCCAGGCCCCATGAAGTAGTAGCTGCGTCTAGACGGCACACAAAAGGTTAAATGAAAGTACCCCAACGTAACACTGTCTACTGTTTTAATAGTAGTTTCACAATTTGAGTTGTTTAACATTACACATTTCAGGCATGACATTGTAACTGGGAAGAAAAAAACAACACAAAATAGAGTTGTCCGTTCATGTTGCTGTCATGGGCTTATATACTGAAGAGTCACTGCCATAAATACAAAAAGGTTCAACATTTATATTACACCACAATAGAAAGCGGCTGAAGGATTTCTCATTGCAGTGTGTTATCAGTATGACAAGGGGAAGTATTGGCAATTTGTACATTTGTATTCCTCTTAGGGCCAGTTATGTAACATTGCACTGTAATGGCCTTGATCAGTCTATAGTCACTTTAAAACAGGGGTGCGCAACTCCTGCCTCAAGGGCCACCATCAGGTCGGATTTTCAGGATATACCTGCTTCAGCACAGTTGGCTCAATCAGTGGCTCAGTCGAAGACTGATGACTGGAGTTGCCCACCTCTCCTTTAACACAATGCTCCTTAACGAAACATGGGTAGCTCCATGGCTGATACTATACACTTCATAGATCGACCGTGGCCCCTTGCAGACACACTTACCAGGACACCTTCCTACTGTCTCTGCACGTTCTTCCTATTTACCAATTAGATTGTAAGCTCTTTGGGACAGGGACGCTGTTACTTTTACATCTGAAGCACTTATTCCCATTGTGTTATTTGAATTATTGGTTATTTATGCGATTGTCATGTGTATTAATGCTGTGAAGCACTATGTACATTAATGGCGCTATATAAATAAAGATATACATACATACATACAATGCTGGGTGTTGTCTTGGGGCTGTGGTATTTGACTTGAAAATGTAAAAAAAAAAAAAAAACCGCTGTTGACTTTTTGCCATAAAATGTGACACTTGGAGAAGGGAGATGGGAAAAGGGAGCATGTGATTTTGAAACTTCCAAATCAATGACGGGTTTCAACAAGATACAGGAGGGAGGCATTCTTCAGAGGGAGGTGATATAGAACCAGAGGTCAACCTGGAGGAGTGGCAGGCTCACACGGAAAGGGCGGGTCAAATGGTTCTACCCTTAAATTCACGTTTCTGTGGCGCTTGGAGTTATTTATTACAGTCCGTTATAGGTTGAGATTCGGCTTTAACTCCCATGGACTTGAATTTGAGTGAATGCCGGATTGGGTTTGCTAAATGTAATGGACTGTAATAATCCCACCAGAGAGGGCATATTTAAGCAACAATGCGTGGTGGTGATTTTCCCCTAATTTAAAGTGGGAAAGGGGGGTTTGCCTCCTAACTGAGGGGAATTTGATTGAGGTGTAGGTTGATGTTTTATCTTATCAGGAATTTTGTTCCCTTAAGGGAGGAGTTTTTTGTTCTCTACCTTGGTGGGGCGGGTTGTCTGTCCCTGGTTAGAAGAATCCATGGTTCCCATACTGATTCGTACGCAGGAAGGTTTTGTCTCAGGATGGCAGTCAGCCGCTCCATGAGCATCACCTCATTAATTCTCTTTTTTATTGATCCCAAAGCTGGTGTGGTCATTTTCCTCCAGGAGGCCGCTATCTCACATCTCGCCGCAGCGAGAATGAAGGATATTAATTTCCTAGTTGGTAGGACAATGTCGGACATCGGTCTGGCCAGTAGGAAGGTCAGTAGCTCAATAGGTAAATCTAGGTCAGTGACCTCTTTTATCAAAATTTGGACCTTGGCCCAGTACGTAACAATTTCTGGACATGACCACCAGATGTGGACCATGTCCCCTCTATTGCCACAGCCTCTCCAACATTGATCTGATGCCAGAGGGTAGATTTGGTTTAATCGTGCTGGGGTAAGATACCAGCCAAACATAACTTTATAGATATTTTCCTTTATTGTGGTGCATAGGGAAGTTTCTGGGGCTCCCTGCCAGATTTATTCCCAAGTCTCTCTGTCTATAGGGATGCTCAGGTCTGAGGCCCATTTGAGCATATAATCGTGCTGGATTAAGGTCGTTGGGTTCTCCAGAGTCCGGTAGATCTCAGATATAAGACCTTTCTGATGGGTCTTGACCTTACAGAGATATTCAAATCTTGTGAGAGTGGGGTATTCTGGGAGTGGGCATGTTTGTCGAATGAAATGTCTGATTTGAAGATATTTGAATGTGTCCAATTCTCTGATTTGATATTTGGCCCTCAAGTCTTGATAGCTCAGGAGCTTCCCAAAGCTTAGGAGGTCGGCAATCGCCCCGATACCACATGTTTTGAGTTGGTCGATCAGTTTAGATCCACATCCCGGAGGGAATTTCGGGTTGTTGGGGATAGGTGTCAGTTGGGAGTTTGAGGATAGGCCATATTTATATTTACATCTCATCCAGATTTCCCAAGTGTGTATTGAGGCCTGTAGTTTAAGGTTATGTGTCTGTCCATCACCTCTGTCCAGACTCCAGAGGCAGGCTTGCAAGGAAGGCATCTTGGCATATTGATTTTCCATTTCTACCCAGCAACAAAGGGTCGGGTCTGTGTTCCACGTTACTGCCTGCTTGAGTTGGGCGGCGAAATAGTATTTTTGAAGATCTGGCCCCCCTTGGATCTTGGTGCCAACAGGACCGATCTGGCGACTCTGGGTCTTTTGCCCTTCCAAATAAAATGGAATATTCTATTTTGTATGTTTTTCAGATCAGTGCCCGGAACATGGGTCGGGAGTGTTTGAAATAGGTATAACATTCTTGGGAGTATATTCATCTTAACGGATATCATCCTCCCGATCCATGAGATCTGGTAACCTTCAGCACTGATCTAGATCTTTTTTAATCTTTTCCCATAATTTCGGGTAATTATCCCGGTATAGATCCCGGTAATGTCTTGACACATTAATTCCCAGATATTTAATGTGTGAAGAGCACCATCTATAACTAAAATTTAATTTGAGTAATTTAACTTCGGGATCTGGGAGACTAAGGTTAAGGGCCTCGGATTTGTCGCTGTTTATTTTGTATCCTGATATCTTTCCAAATTCTGATAGTTCCCTTTGAAGGTTAGGAAGGGAGGTTTGGGGTCTAGTTAGGGTAAGAATGATATCATCAGCGAATAAAGAAATTTTGTAGTGTTCTTTTCCAATAACTATACCCTGTATATCCGGGGTTTTTCGAATTTTAGACGCCAGTGGTTCGATCGTGAGGGCAAAAAGAAGGGGGGATAGGGGGCATCCTTGTCGTGTTCCATTTTTAATTTGGAACCTTTCGGAGCCTCCGCCAGATAACCGTACCATAGCGGACGGGTTTTGGTAGAGCGCCCGAACTCCTGTTAGAAATGAGTCTCTGAAGCCAAATTTTGTCAGCGTGTGGTCAAGAAATAGCCAATCAATCCTGTCAAATGCCTTCTCCGCATCTAAACTCAGTAGCATAGCCTTTGTGCCTGTCAGGTGAGTATGATCGACTATATTAATTATCTTGCGGGTATTGTCCGAGGCTTGGCGGCCCAGGACAAAGCCGACTTGGTCTGTGTGTATTAGTCTCGGCAGGATGGGATTGAGTCTGTTCGCCAGGATCTTACTATATAATTTGAGGTCGTTGTTCAACAATGAGATTGGTCTATAACTACCGCATTGAGTAGGGTCCTTACCCTCTTTGAGAATTATGGCCAGATTAGCTGACGACATTGAGGGCGGGATAGGACTTCCTTCTAAGAATGAGTTGAACAAATTCAATAAATGGGTTGATAGGATAGGATAGGTAGAAATTTTTTATAGTAGGCATTTGTGAAACCATCGGGGCCCGGTGTTTTGGATAACGGCAGCCGACAGTTCTTCAAATGTTATTTTTTCATTTAGTCTCATATTTTCTTCCTCTGTTAATGAGGGGAGCTCGCATTCATTTAAATAGTCTATTGCTGTCGGCAGATCAGTGTTGTTTGAGTTAGCAGAGTGAGCTCTCAGATTGTATAATTTGGTGTAAAATTTGGTGAATTCCTCTGCTATTTTTTTCTCACTGTATACTATCTCCCCAGAGCTACTTTTTATTGCAGTTATCTGTGATCTCTTTTGTATTCCTCTTAGCTTACTGGCAAGAAGTCTATCGGCCTTGTTCCCTTTATCATAATACCTCTGACCCGTCCATTTGAGAGCTTTTTCTACACTGTCCATCTGGATCACCTGTAGGTCGTTCCTAGCGGTTGTCAATTGTTTGTATATTTTCCGAGAGGGGTTAGCTTTGTGTAGCTATTCTAATTTGATTATTTTATCTGTCAGCTCTTTGGTTAATTTGGTTTTAGTTTTCTTCCTGTGGGCGGCAATTGAGATAAGGTTTCCTCGAATTGTCGCCTTATGGGCCTCCCACAGGATTGCTGGAGATGAGACTGAACCCTTGTTTATTCTAAAATATTCCTCGAGAGTTTTTTTGATCTCTCTGACAATCTCGGCATGGTTCAATAGGGAGTCATTCAGTTTCCTGCTATATGAGGTCGATTTGACAAATGGAATGAATAGGGTCAGGGAGATGGGAGCATGGTCTGACCACGTTATAGGGCCTATATCTGACTTAGTGGCGGCCTCTAGGACAGCGGTGCGCAAACTGGGGGGCGCGCCCCCCTGGGGGGGCGCAAGATTGTTTAGGGGGGGCGCAGGAAGCAGCGGCGATTTTGCCAGGAGCAGAGGGAAAAAAGCCGTCTGCAGCTGCAATTTTTCTTTTGGCCATTAGGTGGCGCTGTGCTGCGCTGTGCTGCGCTGTGCTGCGCTGTGCTGCGCTGTGCTGCGCTGTGCTGCGCTGTGCTGCGCTGTGCTACAGTACACAGCAGCATCTCGTTGCTTCCTGCATCAGCGACATGGGGAGAGGGGGTGAGTGAGACTGGGACATGGGGTGAGTGAGACTGGGACATGGGGGAGTGAGACTGGCACATGGGGGGAGTGAGACTGGGACATGGGGGGGAGTGAAACTGGGACATGGGGGGGAGTGAGACTGGGACATGGGGGGGAGTGAGACTGGGACATGGGGGGGAGTGAGACTGGCACATGGGGGGGGAGTGAGACTGGCACATGGGGGGGGAGTGAGACTGGCACATGGGGGGGGAGTGAGACTGGCACATGGGGGGGGGAGTGAGACTGGCACATGGGGGGGGAGTGAGACTGGCACATGGGGGGGGAGTGAGACTGGCACATGGGGGGGGAGTGAGACTGGCACATGGGGGGGGAGTGAGACTGGGACATGGGGGGGGAGTGAGACTGGGACATGGGGGGGAGTGAGACTGGGACATGGGGGGGAGTGAGACTGGGACATGGGGGGGGAGTGAGACTGGGACATGGGGGGGGGAGTGAGACTGGGACATGGGGGGGGGAGTGAGACTGGGACATGGGGGGGGAGTGAGACTGGGACATGGGGGGGGGAGTGAGACTGGGACATGGGGGGGAGTGAGACTGGGACATGGGGGGGGGAGTGAGACTGGGACATGGTGGGGAGTGAGACTGGGACATGGGGGGGGGGAGTGAGACTGGGACATGGGGGGGGAGTGAGACTGGGACATGGGGGGGAGTGAGACTAGGACATGGGGCGGGAGTGAGACTGGGACATGGGGGGGGAGTGAGACTGGGACATGGTGGGGAGTGAGACTGGGACATGGGGGGGGGATTGAGACTAGGACATGGGGCGGGAGTGAGACTGGGACATGGGGCGGGAGTGAGACTGGGACATGGGGCGGGAGTGAGACTGGGACATGGGGGGGGACTGGGACATGTGGGGGGGGACTGGGACATGTGGGGGGGGACTGGGACATGTGGGGGGAGTGAGACTGGGACATGGGGGGGGAGTGAGACTGGGACATGGGGGGAGTGAGATTGGGACATGGGGGGGGGAGGGAGACTGGGACATGGGGGGGTGGGAGAGTGAGACTGGGACATGGGGGAGTGAGTGTGAGACTGGGACATGGGGGAGTGAGTGTGAGACTGAGGCATGGGGAGGGTGTGAGTGACATGAGGGGGGTGAGAGTGTGAGATGGGGAGGGGGGTGAGAGTGAGTGTGACATGGGGAGGGGGGGTGAAAGAGCTACATGGGGATGGGGATGAGAGAGACATTGGTGGGAGGGAGGGAGACACTGGCAGGAGGGAGAGAGACACACAATGGCTGGAGGGAGAGTGTGAGAGAGACACCGGGTGGAGGGAGAAACAATAGCTGGTTGGAGAGTGCAAGAGAGACACTGGGGGGAGGGAGAGGCAATGGCTGGAAGGAGAGTGAGAGACAATGGAGGGAGGGAGACACTAGGGGGAGGGAGAAAGAGAGAGAGACACACAGGGGGAGGGAAAGAGAGTGGGGGGAGACACTGAGGGGAGGGATAGAGAGGGACTGGAGGGGGAGTGTGAAATACAGGGAGTTGGAGAGACTGGAAGAGGAGTGTGAGACTGGAAGAGGGGAGAGAGTGAGAGACAATGGGGGGAGGGAGAAAGAGACACACACTGGGGGGAGGGAAAGAGAGTGGGGGGGGGAGGGGGAGACACTGAGGGGAGGAATAGAGAGGGACTGGAGGGGGAGTGAGAAATACAGGGAGAGACTGGAAGAGGTTAGAGAGGTCCTGAGGTGTTCTAATGTGGCGGGAAGAGAGAGATTAATAATACAGCAGAAATGGGAACGCTATTAGACAAATATTATAATATTTATTTTTAAGTTATGTAATTTGTGCTATAAATACTTTTTTTGTAGACGCGTGGCGGGGGCGTTACAAAGCTGGTTCGCACTGACGTCATGCACTGCACATGCACTGACGTCATGTGATTTTGATTACATCAGGCAGGGGGGGCCCGAGAAATTTCATGGATGAAAAGGGGGGCTCGGCATAAAAAGTTTGCTCACCCCTGCTCTAGGACATTCTTGGTTGCAAGGAAATAGTCAATACGGGAA
>NW_027456575.1:0-16368 GCF_040206685.1 Ascaphus truei | reverse complement strand
GCACGGTTCTATGAGAGGGGTTACAGTCCAACTGACATTGACGTTGCCCTACAAAGGGTTAGTCAAATTGACAGAGAAACACTTCTAGCTCCGGCTGTTGCAACTTCCATCTCCAATAGATTCAACATTGTGAGTACCTTTAGCACGGCTTCCAACATTCTGAAACGGTCTGTAAAAGAGAACTGGCACATCTTAGTCAAGGACGATCGGATTGGCAAGATCGTACAGGAACCACCTCTGTTCTGCTTCTGACGTGGTCCGAGTATAGGAGATATGATTACCAGCGCAGATCCCATTGACAAATATGGTTAAAAGAAGACTTGGCTGGCAATGAAGCCTAGGGCATAACGGTGTAGAGGTTGTACCAATTGTCAGTTTATGCAACAAGGACCCACGTACAACCATCCACACAGTGGTATACCTATGAAGATACAACAGGTCCTTAACTGCGAATCAAAATTCGTAGTTTATTTCATTAGGTGTCCCTGCGGACTCTTCTATATTGGGAAAACCATAAGAATGCTCAAGGAACGGATCGCCATGCACCTTACCACAATAAGGAAAGCTTTGATAAGTGATGGAGAGGATCAAGATCTGAAATTTCTCCCTGTCACCAGGCACTTCAAGGAACAGAGACACTCTCTTGCCACCTTGAGGTGCATGCCCATCTTACAAGTACCGTTCTGAATCGAGTTGGGGACAGGGTAAGATTTTGCTACAACAAGAGGCTACAGTAGGCTTATTTTTGAGCTTAAAACTATGGCTCCCGTTGGACTGAACAAGATCTCAAGCTGGGTTGTTTACTATAAAAAAAAAATTATTTTTTTATAGTATTTTTGATAAGCATTTTTTATGTATTTTTTGACAATTTTTCTATGTCATTGTCTGTTGTTAATTCATGGTTCTCTCACTTGTGCACATCACTTGTCCTTTGTTTGTTCACTTGTCTGCAGTTGCCATATTATTTGACCTCTCCCATTCCTTCCCTTGCCTCATTCCCTTCCCCACTTCCTTCCTCCTCCCCCCTCCTTTTTCCCCCCCTTCACCCCCTCCACCTCTTTCTTCCCCGTTTTCTATTGCCTTTATTTTTTATTTTTGTTTGACTGTGCATGGATTACATATGTTTGGTCACCAGAGGTCGTTCTCTCATCAACATAGGTTTTTGTTTTGAGTCCTCGAGCACTTGCGCAGTCGACACATTGATATGTTAGAAGCAGGAGAGGGTAATGTGTATGTCTGTTGTGATGCGCACTTTTGCTCAGCGCACACCCCTGCCTCTCAGCTCTATGTTTTTGCACTTGCGCAGTGGGCTATTAATGATGCCTGCAGTCTGCTCCCCCTAGTGATTGCTTCCCCGTGCATGCTCAGTCCTGGATATACAGTGCACACATTTGTCCCCTTTGAGACACCATACATTGGTGCTTGTATTTGTTTGTTATTTACCCGACTGTTGCTATGGCACTGACGGGACGCTAGCGTCACAAGCTGGCGTGGGGATCAGCACACATCATCCTGTGTGGCCGGGGGCATTCTATTTTCGTAGAGCTGTGTGATTGGTCATCTTCCTTGTGCAGGCGGGTGTGCTGTTTTGATGTGCTATTTGTGACAGCTGTTTTTAATGATTAGATGTTTGGCTATTGGTTGGATTTGTTTATGTTGCACTGGGTGGTGGTATATAAGGATTCACATGGGCATTTGACCATTGCATGACCCTGAGAACGTCCTGTTACGGTGACCGAAACGTTGGTTGCAATGCCTCTCTTGTCTACAATACAGATTTTGTTTTGGATTTAACCCTCAGTGTGCTGTCTCTTATTATCGGACATCCCTCTGGTAATTATTATCTCTACATTATTTTTATGGGCTTGTAACAAGGGAGTAATCCCTGTTCAAGTAATGTGCCTTTAATCTAGCAGTGTGGTGGTTAACTGCTGGTAGTCAATTAATAAACACCACCTGCCTGATTTAGATTGCTTACAAAAGCCTGTCTGTTGAGACAGGAAGTGACTCCTTAGCTCATACGTGTGAGCTGAACTTTGGAGACAGAGCAGAGGTTCTTAAGTCTCCCACGAGAGACTGACCAAGAGAACACAGATCTCTGGAGCTGACAAATAAGACTTCTAAACCTGGATGCTGACATTTTCTGTGCACACACGGGTGCGGTTCCAAGAGAGCAGAGAAGCTTACTCTACAGCAGCTAACAGATAAGACTTTCATTAACAAGACTTTTTATATCTGTTCATTTCATGCTATGTGTTTGGGGCTGGGAGACTTGCTTATCTAAGGGAGATGTGAATTAATTGCATAGTATTCACTAGAAATACTCCCAAGTGAATAGAAGCTTTGTTTCCCCCCCCCCCCCTGTGTTTGGATGGTTTCCTGATGAAAAGGAAAAGGCACAATAAAGCCTTGTTATAATTTCACCTTACAAAAGTCTCCAATTGTGTACCTCTGTGAACGTCCGTCTACAGGGCTAAACATCTGTTTTTTGCTTGAGTTTTGTGTGCCTACTGCTTTATATATATATATATATATATATATATATATATATATATATATATATATATATATATGCCTCCCATCCTGGCTCCTGCAGATTTTACATCAGTGTCGGTGTTAGGGCAGCTCAGGATGCGTTACCTAGTTCACGGTGAGTGCCTCGTGCGGGCCGGGTGTTGGTAAACAATGATGGGCGCCAGGATCTTTATTAATTCAAACAGCAGTTTATTATCTGGTAGGCACAGCCACACAGGTCATCTTGTATTTCCAGTAACGTGTCTTTGGCCTGTCGTGTGTTTGCGCGGCGTCCCTAGCTGCCCCTATATCAGCCCACTTGGGAGGTGCTGAGACTCTGTATTGCTTGACCTGCCTATAGAATCCCTCTGCTCTATAGCGCGGGTAGTGCTCCATATCCATGGGGCCCCTGGCGGGCCTCGCGCTACATCTGTGTTCAGCCCCCTCATTTCAGGGCGGCCTGTCAACGCGTGGCCTTCTGGGCATGAGCCAGTGATGGACACACCTGTGCGGTGAGTCCAACTATACCTCGGGACTGCGGCTTGTGAAGCTCCCTCTGGGTATAGCCGGGCTCTCATGGTATCTTGGGAGTAATACAAGTGCAAAACGTGATATATCAAAAGTGGCGCTCTATTATAAGCTTTAAACACGTGTTAATCCAATATTAACATATAAACCTTAAATTGAATAAATATAAGTGATACAAACAAATCCTTGAATGCTGCTGTGACCCAGTGCAGGACTGCTCTCTCAATCCCAGGTGAATATGGCGCCGTGGTGATCAAAGGAAAGCGCAAACATGTGGAGATATAAAAAATAAAACTGATGGTGCAGTATTGTGACAAATAAATACGTATTCAGAAAAGCCAACATAGCGCGATCTGTTTAAAAACTGTATTCAAGTGGTTAAAATGAATCTCGCCTCCGGTGTCTTAGTGCAGTTTTTCCTTCCCTCTTCTCGGCGAGCGTCTCACTTCTGCGTTCCAGCAGGGCGGATGTGACGTCAGTCAGAAGAAATCCTAAGGGAAGAAACGCGTAGAGTGAAAGTGATTCACAGCCAGCCCTCCAAACCGGAACTCCCGAAGTCTCACTGACGTCACATCCGCCCTGCCGGAACGCAGGAGTGAGACGCACGCCGAGAAGAGGGAAGGAAAAACTGCACCAAGATACCGGAGGCGAGATGCATTGCGTATCTAAATGCTTTTAAATAGCATACATCATGTGAGTGTATTGTTATATTTTTAACCACTTGAATACAGTTTTTAAACAGATCGCGCTATGTTGGCTTTTCTGTGTTTAACCATTTAAGGAATACATTCCCACACCAAGGTTCCAGCCAGTTTATCATCACTGCAGACATATACCCAAAGATACCTTTACGTACACAGTATCATTCTCACACTTGTGAGTATAAATAACAGCAGACTTAAAGAAGAATACGTATTTATTTGTCACAATACTGCACCATCAGTTTTATTTTTTATATCTCCACATGTTTGCGCTTCCCTTTGATCACCACGTCGCCATCTTGGGAGTAATGCCTGACCATAATGGTGGAACTTTAATTACACAGAGTACTTTCCCTAACTGAAAACAATAAAAGGGATTGGTGACCTATAATATACATAGGGGCTTCCATAACTATTCACAGTGAGATCCCTCTTCTCCAGCTCCTCCTGAGATCTGATCTTCCAGAAGCTTCCCCCCTCTATTTATAGCCCAGCATGATGTCACTGTATCCAGCCAGAAAGAGGCGGGGCTTAATTTCCGCTGCATCACCCCAGCAACCTGTGATAGAGAAGGGGCGTTAATCTGTGTGAGCCCACACACTTAACCCCTTAAGGCGGAGAGTGGGCGGGGGGGGGGGGGGGGTACATATCAAATAAGGAAACATCTATAGTTCTCACCCTCATTTCACCCTCTCGGGTACATGATACAAATCAGACTCTCCAATACAATGCTTCTTGGAGCAGCAGTTTCCCCCTGTCCCTGCCACAATTTTATTTGGGTCACATTAAGTTTCGCATAATAAAAGAGTTTTCTCACCGGTGCCTCTAATTTTTTATTACTTGGAAATGATTATTATATTATTTGTGAATACTGCTGTTATGGTAAAAAAAAAATATATCAGTTGTTTAATAGTTCTCCAAGTTTGTCGTACATAGCACAGGCCACCAGGGCATTTGAGCAAATATATTCCCGATTTAGGGCCTCTTGCCGTAAGCGCCGATAAGCCCGTTATCGCCAGCTTCTCGCAAAACAAGCCTACTGCGATTCAGTAAGCCCCGAGAAGCTGGCGACAAGAGCAAAAATCTGCAGGTTTTTTTGGGCCAAAATTTTTTCCGGTAGACGCGCGGCGATAAGCCACTTTTCGGCACTGATCGCCAGTTTTTCAAACACACTCAATTCTAGTAGCCCTGTCCAGCTTCTCGCAGCTGATTGTTGGCAGTGAGGATCCCATTGGATAATCCTGCTTTTAAATCAGATTGGATGCTGCCTTATAGAAAGAGAAAGACGTGAATGGAATTAAAGAATATCGACAGTACCAACATTAATTCTCTTCTAAAGTTGGCCATTTCCTGAGCTTCCCCTACCTTCAATACGTTGTAAGGATCTGTGTTACTGACAGGTGTTCAGCTCACACGCTGCATTTCCTGTACGTGTTGTTATGGGTATGTACGTTACAGCCTCTGCTATAAATGCACATTGTTTCACCTGCAAATCAGCAGCGCAGAACAGGCTGAAGTGTGTCTTCGAAAAGGGAGACTTTATTGGAAATCTGCTGAAAAAAGTAATTATTATTTAGTTGTAACCCTCCTTACCCGGCTCCAATCGCGGTCACGTCAAAGTGGTTTTATACATTGCATTGCTCTGTATCTCCGGCATTTGCAGAGTGCTGGGTGGGTACAGGCTGGGCGGGAATAAACGGATAGGTAAAAGATGATGCGCTGACATCCCGCTAGATGGACGGGTTCTATACCGCCTGCAGTGTCGGCAACCCGATGATGACAGTCGCGGTCAAGCAGCGTTAGGGGCAACCCTGTGAGATCAGGACAAGTGGCATCCCTCTCCCACAACTCACGGTCCCCATTCCTCAAATGCCACTATCATAAAGGGGCCGTGCCTAACTGAAAACAACAATTGATGACAGGACACATCTTAATACACTTAGCTATACACATAAACCTATTTACAGGACTCATAGTGAGGCCCCCAGTCAGAACTCCGAAGAACCTGCTTCTAGAACATCAAGGACGGCTATATATAATCCCTACATTGTCATCATACATCACATGATGGGGAAGGGTTAACCTGAGGAAGCCCACATAGGTAACCCCTTACAGAACTAGTTATTTAGGCCTTTTTATATATCACCAACCAGGTACACAGCTGTAAAAACAAGTTAAAAGAGAATATCTGCGATAAAGAGGCATACAGAGAATAAATATAGGGCCTTTGGACTCAAACTATAAATTGCATCATATAGCTGTAGACTTTGCAATGTTTGTGTGTATATAGAGCAATGGAAATCAGAATTGAACATTGATGCAGATCATGTTTTTAACCCATTCTATGTCCTGTAGAGGACAATTTATGGGCATGAGTTGCCACACTGATAATGAATGGGCAACCTAAAAAAAAATAACGCAGAATACAATACATAACATTGAAATAAAAACAAGCATTCGCCAAAAATGCATTGCTAGTCACTGTGCTTATATATAGCCCAAAAGGGGCATAGATAAACACATTGGCAGTCAATGAGCAGCCTAAAAAAAATACGCAATGAAATAAAATACAATCAATGCTTTTCTTACCTTTGGTGTCTTCACCCTCCAAATCCGACTCTAGCAGCAACCTCTTCATCCTCAACGCAAAGCTCCTCAACAGCCGATGGCCCTCCGGTAAGTTCTTTTCTTCCTTCTTTACTTCTTTCTTTTCTTCATAGGCCTGTGACGTCACATTCGAGTGTCAAATGGTTTGGCTGGTGTATCATGGGACAGGGATTTTTTTTTAAATGATGGGTCATCATCTTAAAAGGAGGGAAGCCAACAAATCAGGAAGGCTATGCTTGCCTCCCTTTAAAAAAAAATGGTTGCCATTACATGGTACTCCAGATTTATTACACTATATATTATATAAATAGAACATTTGTGTTTGATTTCTCCCTTTATACTAAGACTGTTCACACTTTTACTTTATTATATTATCTTTGTTTCACATGCTATAGATATAGACATTCCGGTTGAATTTGGCCACCTTTATCACCTTGCCTTCACCTGGATAAATGTTGATAAATTCAACCGAAACATCGGATTATATGGCTAATAAATCTAGACATGTTTAAGTCTGTTAGCGCCTCCTCTATTTCTGCTAATCTGTTTAATTAGAGACACTGATGTAAATAACACCTGGTGTGGATTTTATCCAGGACATACACCCCTTCCTAGTTTGTGACTGACATATTCCTTGGTGCACTGTGTGTGTGTGTGTGTGTGTGTGTGTGTGTGTGTGTGTGTGTGTGTGTGTGTGTGTGTGTGTGTGTGTGTGTGTGTGTGTGTGTGTGTGTGTGTGTGTGTGTGTGTGTGTGTGTGTGTGTGTGTGTGTGTGTGTGTGTGTGTGTGTGTGTGTGTGTGTGTGTGTGTTTGTTCCAACCTAAATGAGAGGATCTTATTGTGGACATCATAATACACATAGAGGCCTATTGAGATAGATTTGATGTTATCACTGCGCCATGGAACGTGTTTGCATGTTACTACTTCAAGGTATGACATTTATTTTAAAAAAATGGTTCTGTAAGATATATATCACGTTTTAAATACCAGTGTCAGACCCAACAGGGTTAGAACCCACAACGCTGCCATTCAGAGCTGCAGCTCTAGCATTGAACTAACCAAGATGCTGGGAAATGCTGCTGTCCCACACAGTATCTCTCGGGTGTCTCATATCTCTCGGGTGTCTCATATCTCTCGGGTGTCTCATATCTCTCCGGTGTCTCATATCTCTCGGGTGTCTCATATCTCTCCGGTGTCTCATATCTCTCGGGTGTCTCAGGTCCCAAGGCCGAAAAAGGGGCCCGTGAGAGAGCGCTCAGCCGAAAAATACAGGCCCACGGTCAAAAATAGGGGCACACGAGAGCACCCACGGCCGAAACCAGGGGCCCCGCGAGAAATCCCAAGGCCGAAAACGGGGAAGTGAGAGAGCACCCAGCCGAAAAATAGAGGCCCGCGAGAGCGCCCCCGGCTGAGAATAGGGGCCCATATGAGAGCGCCCAGCTGAAATAGGGGCACGAGAGAGCGCCCACGGCCGCAAATAGGGGCACATGAGAGCACCCAATGCCGAGAATAGGGACCCTGCGAGAGAGCACCCAGCCGAAAATAGAGGCCAGCGAGAGTGCCCCCGGACGAAAATAGGGGCACGAGAGAGCATCCAGAGCCAAAAACGGGCCCGTGAGAGAACGCTCAGCCGAAAAATAGAGGCCCGCGAGAGCGCCCATGATAGAAAAGTGGGACACACGAGAGCACCCACGGCCGAGAACAGGGTCCCCGCGATAGAGCCAAAGGCTGAAAACGGGCCCGTGAGAGAGCACCCGGCCAAAAATAGAAGCCCGCAAGAGCGCCCCCGGCCAAGAATAGGGGCCCAAGGCCGAAAACAGGCACCAATGAGAGTGCGCCCAAGGCCGAAAATAGAGGCCTGCGAGAGCGCCCACGGTCGAAAATAGGGGCAAACGAGAGCACCCACGGCCGAGAACAGGGGCCCCGCTAGATAGCCCAAGGTCGAAAACATGGGCCAGTGAGAGAGCACCCACAGCCGAGAATAGGGGCCCCCACGAGAGAGCCCAAGGCCGAAAACGAGCCTATGAGAGAGCGCCCAGCCAAAAAAAACAGGCCAGCGAGAGCGCCCATGGTCGAAAATAGGGATTCCGCGAGAGAGCCCAAGGCCGAAAACATGGGCCCATGAGAGAGCACCCACGGCCGAGAACAGGGGCACCGCTAGAGAGCCCAAGGCCGAAAATAGGGGCCCACGAGAGCACCCACAGCCGAGAACAGGGACCCCGCGAAAGAGCCCACAGCCGAAAACAGGGGATCGTTAGAGAGCGCCTGGCCGAAAATAGAGGCCTGTGAGAGCACCCCCGGCTGAAAATAGGGGCCTGCGAGAGCTCCCACGGCCGAGAATAGTAGCCCCGCGAGAGAGCCAAAGATAATCACATGCCTGTACCTTTGAGTCTAAATTGCCTGATATTCTCTTATACTTTGTAAGTGAGCACTTGTGAAGTGTTTTTACTAATTAAATTGTTGCACAGTTCGCGCTATGGTGTGTTTTTCGTTCTCTGCTGTAGTGCACCCTATCCATTCCATCCTGGTCCCCAGATGCTCCTCAACGTGGGACTACTGTTCGTGTACACTTTATGTGTTTAAATGCTTTTACTCGCTGTCTGCTTGTGAGTATAATCTTTGCAGAATTTCATAGGAATACCATTTTGTGCTTTACAGTATTGTACTATTTTTGTGATCTCTTCTTTTTTACATGTGCATGGTGTCCCGCTCCCTTCTCACCTCCACCCATCACGTCCCAGGGGAAACGAAGACTTTCCCTTCTTGTCTAGGTTGAGTGGGTATCCTTTGTTCACTTATTGTAGTTTTATTACATATGATATTTGTACTTCTTTGGGTTAATTTACTGTAGTGAGCCCTGGTTACCAGAGGGTGTCGCTATTTTACTGTTTTTCTCTTGAATTTGTTTTTTATTTTTGGCACTATCTTTTCTTGAGCACCAGTCCTGGTTATTCTCTTGCTTCTGTGAGAGAGCGCCCGGCTGAAAATAGAGGCCTGCGAGAGCACCACGAACGAGAATAGGGGCCTTCAAGCGCACCCATGGCCGAGAACAGGGGCACGTGAGAGAGCGCCCCGGCTGAAAATAGAGGCCCGCGAGAGCGCCCACGGCCGAAAATAGGGGCCCATGAGGGCATCCCCGGCCGAGAACAGGGACCCCGCAAGAGAGCCACAGTCAAAAATAGGGGTCCGTGAGAGAGTGCCCTGCCGAAAACAGGGGCCTGTGAGAGAGTGCCCGGCTTAAAATAGAGGCCCGCGAGAGCGCCCACGGCCAAAAATAGGGGCCCATCTCTTGCAGCCAATCGCTGCCTCCGCAGAGGTTGCATCTCTGCTCCGCCTCTCAATCCCAGTGATGCACCTCTCCTATTTAAACCCTGCTCTTTCACTTCCTCGTTGCTGAGCATAACCTGTGCGGCCTTGTGTTCCTGCGTTCTGTTTTGCCTTGTGCCTTGCTGTTTTCTCTCCAGTTGCTTTCACATGTACCGACCCGGCTTGACTATTGGACCCTCTCTGGATAACGACCCCGGCTTGCCTCTGACTACCCGCACCTCTCCATCCCTGACCAGGGCTTTTGGACACGCTACTACTCTCCCGGCTCCAACCCCAGACCACGGCACAATGGACATCGACCATTCTACTGGCTCCACCCCAGACCCCGGCAAGTATCTGGACTAACCCAATCTCTCCAAACCAGACCCGGCTACGCTGACTATCCACCCTCCAGGCGCGCCTCCGCTGCTGTGGGTGCGCAGTTTCGTAATTTCCCACCTCAGTACCGGGGTCCCGCCTTGTTCGTGGTGAGCGCAAGCGTTACACTCGTAACATACCTCTAGGCGGGGAAAGGCCAAGGAGCATTTCATTTAATATCCTTGTTAAACATGGGAGGAGCATTGTGTAAACATTTTTGTACTAAAGGTTAGAGAATCCATCTGGACAAGGGGTCCTTCCCATTTTTCAGGGATTTGATTGCTTCCTGAATTTCAAGTGGCTCTATACAGTAGTTTTTTCAAGGATTATTATTATATTGTTTGGTTTAAGTGTGGGGTCAGCATTCTGCTAAGAAGTTTCAAGTTTTTTGTGCTCCCTTATTTTTTAGCCGACTCCGGCACCGGGCCGGGTACATTGTAGAGGGATGTGTAGTATTCTCTAAATACTTTACAAATAATTTTAGGGTTATGCTAAATCTGACTGTTTTTGGTGTATGTACTATGGATTTTGATCTTCGTTTGTTATAGCTTGCGTGCAAGCATTGGACCAGCCTTATTCCTGTCTTCGTAATATTTCTGTTGGGTCAATCGCATAGCCTTTTCTGCGTTTGTCACCAACAGAATATTCAATTGGCCTCTTACTGAGATTATTTGTCTATAGTTTATCCGGGAGGGATTCGATTTGTGGATAGATACTAATTCCGTAACATTTTTGTGTTAGTATATTAACTTGTTTTTTTCTTTCCAAGAAGCCAGCGCAATCAGCCTGCCTCTAATCACCGACTTACGTACATGCCTCGCGGAGGGTGAAAGAAGACACCTTCGGGGGAGTTATTTAGCTCGAAGTATTGGGTGAGCTCCTCCTTTAGTTGAAGAGTTTGTGGGTTAAAGATTCATTTGAAAGACCACCATCTTGTATTGTTTTTGGTTGTAAGGCCGTCCAGCTATGTTATAAGAGTAGAGCGATCTGACCAAGCAGAGGGGACAATGGTTGCTGAGGAGATGTTGTTCTTTATTTGTTGATCGACAAAAATATAGTGGATACGCGAATAGCTACTGTGGGGAAAGTAGAAAGAAAGAAAAATCTTTCACATTGGTATTAATTCATCGCCGAGAGTCGACGAGCATCGGTTCTTTTGACATGGAAACGAGTCCTCGAGTAAAGGGGCTGTCCTTTGTGGTGGTGGTGGTGGGGGGGGGGGTAATTTATATAGATTTGGATCTATAATTGTATTTAAATCTCCAGCTCGGATTAGGAGGCCTTTCTAAACAGATTCTACTAGATTTGTTGACTCCTGGAAGAAAGACTCTTGGTTTTCATTAGGAGCGTAGATATTTACACTTGTTAGATCGGTGGAATCCAATGATCCTGTGATAATTAAAGTTCTTCCAGAGAAATCAGTTTTGATTTTATCTACCTTAAAATGTAACTGTTTATGTTACAGTGTAGCGACTCCATTTTTCTTTGTAGGGGATGATGAATGACAGATTAGAGCAGGGGTGCGCAAACTTCTTGAGCTGCGCTCCTCTGTCCGGGAGCCACAGCGTTTGCACCCCCTCTACCAATAACTCCGCGTCAAATGACGTCACGGGTCATGTGACGTCACGTGACCCTGCCGCGTCTTTTGACACGCGTTGCCATGGCGACTCATGGCGTCACATGACCCTGTGGCGTTATTTGACGCTGCGTTGCCATGGCGACACGTCGCCGAAGACCCGCAGAGAGCAGGTAAGGGAGTTACAGAGGCCTCACGCCTCCCCCGGCATTTAATTTAAATGCCGTGGGGAAGAGGGCGGGGCCTCTGTAACCGCCGCGCCCCCCAGTTTGCGCAATGCTGGATTAGAGGGTAATCATTACTGAATAGTAATGTCTGGTCTCCTTTTTTCAGATGGGAGCTGTGCCCTTTCTGAGAGGCAGCTCAGCGGATCTCCTTGGAATGAAGGGAGAACCCGTTGCATGCTGGGAGCTGGAAAAGCCCTTTATAAAGCAGAAGGATGGTCTGTGACAGGGCATACAGTACTTGCATGTGAGGCCGAGGCCCCGCTGCACGCGCCCGCACGGCCGCCCTGCTTCCTGGCGGCGCGTGCATGCCACTGCACCGCGATCTGCGGTCTGCAGTTGACTTTTTCCGGCGTGGGGGGGGGGGCATGGCCAAAACGGGTCGGGGGGGGGCGGGGTTTTATTACAGGACAAACGCATAAATCACAGGACGTCCCCTCATAAATACTCCGAGCTTTACTCAGATTAGTGGCTTCCAGCCCTACGTAGAACGAGTCCAGCAAAGTTTCTCACAAGCTGAGTGCTGCCAGTTAGTACGAGTCACTGAACCAGCATCAGTCCTTTTCTATCCTTCTTGTAACTCCTCCCCTCCCTCCTCATTGGCTGTCTCGTACACCACATGACGCGTCAGCGCTTCTGATCACCAAAAGCATGTAGCTTCGGCCGTCTGACGCGTCGCAGCACGCAGTCAGCCATGTCGGAAGTAGCCAGCGGGGGCCTCCAGACTGGTGGTAAGGTGCTGGTGGCCCGCACGCACGTGGCCGCGCGCGCCGCCGACCGCAGCGGGTCATTAGCCTTAATGCCAGACAATCACCGAAGAGTCTTATAATTCCTATACAGTCTAAGCCAAAAGGAAACAATTGATTTTGCATTGTTTTGTCTGCTGATTTGGGAAAATAATTCTGTTTAAAAATCAGTTCTACAGTATAATACTTACTAGCTTTTTTATTTTAAAATTCAATGCCATTTTTAAAGAGTTTTAGTATACCTAGCATCCTTTGATTTCTATAGCCTGTTTTATCCCACCTCCCCAGCAGTGCAAGCTCTTTGCAACACTTCCCTGTGTGAGATAATTTGTTACCAATGTTCCCAGCAGTTTGAGCTGCAAACTGTAACAATTGATAATGTTACCTTAGTAATATAAGGATACATTGTAGCTGCTGAGGTACACTGAAAGACTGATTTGAAACTGAAAGGCAACCCTGTGAAGCAGGATCGTTGCTGATCGATCATGGGATAACTAATCAATTAGCAGGTTAGGTCAATAGTTTTCAATAAAAGGTAGTCAAAGGCTGCATATATTTAAAGCAACAAAAATATTTTTTTTAAGCTGCTTGAATTGCTTCTTTAAGTCGAAAGGACTCTGTTTACACACAAATCTCACAGGCTTGAACTGCTTTTAAGCAAAGAAATTGACACACACATTTTTTTGTAATTAAATCTTCTAAGTACTTTGCCCCCATCAACAGAAACTCTCAGAACTGCATGAACTCCTGGGAGACATTACAAGATAAGGTCTTATCCTTATACCCTATGGTGTCCACATTCCTGGTCATTTGAATGGGAATCTAAGACATGTCAAAGCTTGGCACCCTTTGTGGATCTGGGTTTTTCAGAGTTCTTGACCAACCAAATACACATATGGCAGTCCGACCAGT
This sequence comes from Ascaphus truei, assembly GCF_040206685.1. Classification (NCBI taxonomy): domain Eukaryota; kingdom Metazoa; phylum Chordata; class Amphibia; order Anura; family Ascaphidae; genus Ascaphus; species Ascaphus truei. The sequence continues at coordinate 2,876 of NW_027456575.1, read as the reverse complement.
TCAGATAATGTCACAGTCACTATAGTCCAGACAAAGCACAGCAAGTGTGAAACGCGCATCGGGTCGGCAGCAGGAGAACGGATCTCCTGGACACACATCCATCCAGTCAAGGGATGAGGACCAGAGGGGAAAGAAGTTCAGAGCATAGTGTATGTTTGTGGTTATCTTCAGTAACTAGAGATATGTAAGTATAGACGAGCCAACGATTATTCTAAAACTTGCCTTAAACTTGCCTTAAACTAGCCAGGTACATGCTGGGTACATGCTACAACATTTCAGTGACATTTCTGCAGAGACTAATGGCCCATCGGATTAACACAGCAGGGGTCCCTGGCAGTCCCATTCAGTTTGAATGGGACTGCCAGGGACCCCCGCTGTTAATCCGATGGTCCATTAGTCTCTGCAGAAATGTCACTGAAATGTTGCAACATCTACCCAGCATGTACCTGGGTCTTGTTGGTGATTGCCACTGGTTTGTTTTAGAATAACCGTCGGCACTACAGTACATAGCCATGCTGGTATTCAGCTAGAATCTTATCTTACATGATGACATCATTCAAGAGGCCTGCTGCGTTCCGTTGAGGTTTGCATCCCTCTGTACATATTACCGTCGAGCATAGAATGCATCCAGCTGTGTTTGCGATGCTCCGATGCTGGTCCGGTCCCTTTGCCCTGACAACATTTCTCCTGTGCTATTTAACTGTGTTTTAACCTTTCTTGTTCGTATACTCCTATTAAAACGATGATCTGGAAGAGTGCAGCGTTTGGTGTGTCTTATCTTTGTTTATAGCTGATATAGAAAACCCCCTTGCCTCGCCCCATATGAAAATTGGGGTAATTAAGAAATCAAAATTGATTATAGCCTTGGGCATTTTATGGTATATAAGCAGTGTTCGACAAACCTATACATTTGCTCGCCCCGGGCGAGTGGATTTAACCCCCGGGCGAGTAAATATTGGCCCAAGCAGCATACGTTTGGTACTAGGTGGCGAGTAGATTTTTTTGTGTGGCGAGTAGATTTTTTGGTGATTTGTCAACCACTGTATATAAGCCTTTGTAAGGACCCTGCTGGATGAAAGGCGCGGTGCAGAACTGAAGGCTGCACATGTGCTGTGTGTCTGAGAGAGAGATCACATTCACAGTCCTATACTGGCCCCCTGAGGGAACGTCTCACTCCCAACACGGAACACAACTTTTTACAATCACAATTAGCCCGTCCCCAAAAACTCAATCTTTGCTGATGATACTAAATTGTGTAAGGTAATAGAATCAGAGCAGGATGTAATTTCTCTCCAGAAGGACTTGGAGAGACTGGAAACGTGGGCAGGTAAATGGCAGATGAAGTCTAATACAGATAAATGTAAGGTTATGCATTTGGGATACAAGAATAAACAGGCGACTTACAAATAAATAGGGATAAATTGGGGGAATCCTTGATGGAGAAGGATTTAGGAGTGCTTGCAGACAGCAGGCTTAGCAATAGTGCCCAAAGTCATGCAGTAGCTGCAAAGGCAAACAAGATCTTATCTTGCATCAAACGGGCAATGGATGGAAGGGAAGTAAACATAATTATGCCCCTTTACAAAGCATTAGTAAGACCACACCTTGAATATGGAGTACAATTTTGGGTGCCACTCCTTAGAAAATACATTATGGAACTAGAGAGAGTGCAGAAAAGAGCCACCAAATTAATAAAGGGGATGGACAATCTAACTTATGAGGAGAGGCTAGCTAAATTAGATTTATTTACATTAGAAAAGAGGCATCTAAGGCCTGGGACATAGTAGATAGGGTTGTGCTGAGCCGCGCTGAGCAGATGTACTTACGCCCTGCATCTGTCATCAGCGCCTCTTTAGCAGCTGCTTCTGCTTCTGCGTGCGGAGGCTGAGAAAATTTGCCGAGACAGGCAAGTGTGAAATTTGCCGCTCAGGGGAGCGGAGGAGCGGTCACATGACCGCTCGATATCCAATGAGGCTGCAGCCGGCATTTTCATGCGTGAGGTTGACGTCGGCAGCATGACGTTGGCGCCAGAATAGCCCTGCCTGCCGACGCCCACCACCCGCCTCCCAAGCGCGCTTGCTGTCTCCTCTGCCAGGCCAGCAAAAAGCTCCTGGCTGAGCAAGCAGCAGCCCGGGTCCGCACGAATTGATCCACTATGCCCGAAGCCTAAGAGGGGATATGATAACTATACAAATATATTCGGGGACAGTACAAGGACCTTTCAAAAGAACTGTTCCTCCCACGGGCAGTACTAAGGACTCAGGGCCATCCCTTAAGGTTGGAGGAAAGGAGATTTCACCAGCAACAAAGGAAAGGTTCTTTACAGTAAAGGCAGTTAAAATGTGGGATTCATTACCCATGGAGACTGATGGCAGATACAATAGATATCTTCAAAAAAAGATTAGACATATTTTTTTTAGAAAGGAAAGGTATACAGGGATATACCAAATAAGTATACATGGGAAGGATGTTGATCCAGGGATTAATCCGATTGCCAATTCTTGGAGTCAGGAAGGAATTTATTTTTCCCCTTATGAGATATCATTGGATGATGTGACACTGGGGTTTTTTGTTTGTCTTCCTCTGGATCAATAAGTAAGTATAGATATAGGATAAAGTATCTGTCGTCTAAATTTAGCATAGTTTGAACTTGGTGGACGTACATCTTTTTTCAACCTCCTCTACTATGTAACTATATTGTGTAATAATATATTCTGCGTTCCTCCCTATCGTGTCCTCCCTGCACACGTCTGGCCCTGTGCAGGGATGGAGATGACACCGTTACACATGCAGAGAGTCTCCGTGCAATATCAGTGCCAGGGAAGAGGAGTTTCTGGTGATGCTGGACACATGGAAGTGACTGGTTTCCATTGCAA